>NC_136492.1:138552018-138754518 GCF_053919585.1 Euprymna scolopes | reverse complement strand
AAAGGTATTCAGGCGATAAAACACATGAATTAAATAGTGTTCAATAAAAAAGAGCAAAATACAATATAATTATTTATATAGACAAATATTACATAGTCGCTACACTGAACATGCTAATGTTTTGGACAAATTGGTTCGCAAGAAGCCAAAAGTCACACGTCAGGCAACATAAAAAAGTATTTCTGGCCAGGTCTTTATCCATCCCTCTTACTGTCAAATACATCCTTATTTCCTCCCATGTTTCTTAAATAAACAACACTTAAAACATACATATGTATGTATATATGTGTGTGTGTGTGTATATATGTATATGTGTGTGTATATATATTTTGGTTAAATGTAAAGAACCTTACCTCATGCATCATGCGGCTCGTGGTAGGAAAGAAAAAAAAAAAGAGAAAATAAAAATGGCCGCCCTCTGGTATTTATGGACTGAAAATCACGTGATGTGACGAGAGGGGGGAGGGGGTATGCAAATGGGATGTGGTTGGGTCTCTCTATAAAAGAGCCGTCTTCTTTATTTTGGGTGTCAGTGTGGAAAGTGCAGAGAGAAGAGAACAGTTGGATTTGAGTTTGAGACTTGATCTGAGGTTAGGTTCAAATTTAACATCAAGCTATTTCGGCACAGTGACAAAAATGGGTGACCGAGTAAGATTGAGCAGCGATATCCTGAGGCTATTTACTGGAGAAGGTGACGTGGTTGTATGGCTTAACAAGCTGAAGTAGGTGGCAAGGCTGCAGAAGATCGAGGATGTAGCCACGTTAATACCAATGTATTTGGAAGGAAGTGCTCTAGTGGTCTATTTAGAAATGGGAGAGACGGATCAGGCCATTGCTGAGAGCATTGAAAACCAGTTAAAGACCGCATTTTCCGAGAGCACGTTTAAGGCTTACAACAAGCTCAAAAGAGTCACCTGGACTGGGGAGTCTGTGGACATGTATGTGGCAGAGATAAGGCGACTAGCAGGATTGGCTGAATATGGGGGACGCAACCTTGAGAAGACTGTAAAGCTGGCGCTTGTAACTGGTTTCCCTGATCGCATCTCCATGGAACTGCAACAACTTACTGTTATTGAAACCATGGAGGTGGAGGAGATTCTAAGGCATGCTAGAGTTTTGGCGAAACAGCCCGGTGAGCTGGGGGCGGTCGCGGTTACTGTGGCAAGCAGAAAGGAGCGACCAAGCAAGGCCGTAGATTTACCGGTAAATGCTTTCGATGTCAAGGACCACACCTGATGAGAGACTGTAGGGAGCCACGGCCAGACATTATCTGTTTTCAGTGTGGCCCAGTAGGGCACATTAGCAAGAATTGCCTTTCGCTTCCGGGAAACGAGTAAAGGGGTGCTATTGCGCAAGTAGTCACCCGTTTTATACTGATCAGGCGTATGAGAGTTTGTTGCCACAGTTAGTGATCACAATCAATGGAAAGAGGGCTAGAGCTCTTGTTGATACTGGATGTACAACAACACTTATTACTACGAGCGTCGCCAACTCTTGGAATGGAACCAGCAACTTTAGAGCGGTGGATGGCAGAGAAGTGGAATGCTGTGGAGAGGCCGATGCGGAGATTGTAGTAAGGAATATGCCATTGCGACTAAGAGTGATCGTGCTGGATATACTGGTTGCAGGAATTGATGTGGTGCTGGGCTTGGACGCAATAGACCGACTGGGAGGAGCTACTATTGCTAAAGGCCAGGTGAAATTTGGCAATCAGAGTGCAATCAGGGGTGATACCAACCAACCGTCGAAACCCCGACCATGTCTGATTAAGGATGATGACTTTCGAGCCTGCTTCGATGGCGAAAAATGGATGGTAGAATGGTGATGGACCATGGAGCCACCTGTATTGACGAATCGGGTCAGCTGGTACAAAAGCACACTGAAAGGAGCTGTGGAGCCGCAGTTTGAAAAAGAAGTTGAGAGATGGATAGATGAAGGAATATTAATGCCGCGGTCAGGGAAAGTTGAAGGAATTTTGCCACTCATGGCTGTGGCTCAACCTATTAAGAAGAAAGTTAGGCTAGTGCTGGATTTCCGTGAGCTGAACAAGTTTGTCGCTTGTCACACAAAGGACGGAATCGACGTGTGTGAAGAAGTCGTAAGGAAATGGAGGAGGATGAAGCAGGCAACTAAAATTGTGGACCTGAAGTCAGCCTACCTCCAACTTCATGTGGATGAGAAATTGTGGAAATATCAATTGGTAGAGTACAAAGGTCAAGTTTATTGTCTGACCAGATTAGGATGTTGTCTGAACTCCGCACCAAAGATAATGACGGCAGTTCTTAAGACAATGCTGGCCAAAGACGATGCAGTGAAGAGAGGCACCTGCTCTTACATCGATGATGTACTAGTGGACGAAACAGAGGTGACTGCAGAAAGGGTGAGAGAGCATATCAAAGCATATGGACTGACGACAAAACCACCTGAGTCACTGGAAAAAGGAATGGCTTTGGGATTTCGACTACAGAACAATAAGGCAGGAAAATTGATGTTTGGGCGAGGAAATGAGATCCCTGAAGCCAAGGTTGACCTAGCCAAGAGAGAGCTTTTCTCTATATGTGGAAAGCTGGTTGGCCACTACCCAATAGCTGGATGGCTGCAGTTTTATTAAAAGGCAGACTGGGGCAGACAGTTCGGAAGATGCAGTTGATCAAGAAGTGCTTCTCATGATACAAGAAGTCATTGCAGAAGTGAAAAAAATGGACCCAGTAAGAGGAGAATGGCATGTAAAGGAGGGCCATGAAGGGGTGATATGGACTAGCAATGTAGCATTAGGGGTATTCTTGGAAATAAGAGAAGTGGCTGTTAAAGATGCTGCTTGGCTACGCAAAAAGGATGATAGCGCCCATATCAATGTTGCGGAACTCGATGCTGTGATGAAAGGCATCAATCTGGCTCTAAAATGGGGGCTACAGATAGTGAACGTTAAAACAGACTCTGCAACAATGGTGTTGTGGATTAAATTGGAGCTGTCTGGTGATAAGCGGATCAAAACAAAAGGAGCAGCGGAGATGCTTATCAAGCGTAGACTTGGAGCGCTGGGAGACTTGGTTCGAGAATTAGAACTAAAGGTAACTATTACCTTAGTTCCGTCACAAAAAAAAATAAAGCAGATGGGCTGACAAGAGTCAAGAAAGCCTGGCTACACAAGGAAAGAGGCGGGGCTCCAGCATGTTGTGCAGTAGAGAATTTTGGAAAGGAACGGACCCTTTACCTGGCAAGAAAAGTAAACCCACATGTCACAATGCAAGACGTCCAAAAGGTGGTTGAACAATGTAGGGAATGCCAATCAGTCAACCCTGCACCAGCTAGACATGAAAAAGGGGAAGTGCATGTTGAAGAGAATTGGCAGAGATTGGGCATTGACATCACACATTATCAACATGAACCGCATGTAACTATGATTGATTGTGGACCTGGGAGAGTAGCGGTATGGCGGAAAATCAAGAACAAAACAGCAGAAGAGGTAAAGAGAGTTGTCGAGGAGGTTTTTATGGAAAGGGGGCCAGTAGAAGAGGTGTTGGTGGATAATGGTACGTCTTTCCGCTCGGAAGTTTTTTGAGACTTATGTGCAAAGTGGAATGTGGGGCTATATTTTAGAGCTGCATACCGTCCAAGTGGAAATGGAATTATAGAGAGGCACCATTGTACTATAAAAGCTGTGGCATCAAGAAGCCAGATTTCGGCCCAAGAAGCATTTTTTTGGTACAATATGATGCTGAAGGCTGGTCAAGACGAAAATTCAATGCTGCACCGGTCTATTTTTTCTTATGAATGGCGACATCCATTGACTGTAACACAGAGAGAAGAACAGGCCTGCGTGGACATCGCAGTTGGTGAAGAGGTGTGGGTGAAACCACCCAATTCTCGTTGCACGACTCGCTGGGGAAAAGGTACAGTCACTGAAGTACTCTCCAAAAACAAGGTAGCAATTGACGGAATGCCTCGTCACATTTTAGATATACGGAGAGTCTCTTTGCCATCAGAGGAAGGGGAGACTGATGCTGAAGTGTCTGAAGAAGAGCCTCTTCGGCGATCGCACCATGAACGAAGATGCCCAGCGTGGATGGCAGACTATGATACTAATTATTGATCTTAGAGATCAAGGGGGCGTGTGGTTAAAAGTAAAGAACCTTACCTCATGCATCGTGCAGCTCGTGTTAGGAAAGAAAAAAAATAAAATAAAAATGGCCGCCCCCTGGTATTTATGGACTGAAAATCACGTGATGTGACAAGAGGGGGGAGGGGGTATGCAAATGAGATGTGGTTGGGTCTCTCTATAAAAGAGCCGTCTTCTTTATTTTGGGCGTCAGTGTGGAAAGTGCAGAGAGAAGGGAACAGTTGGATTTGAGTTTGAGACTTTTGATTTGAGGTTGAGTTCAAATTTAATGTCATATATATATATATATAAAAAGATATTAATAGAATCAATATTATTTTAAAAGCTGCATAACTTTCTATTTTTAATATATATATATATAAAACCGAAAATGTGTGTATGTATGTTCGCTTTTTGTGTATGTCCAAGAAAGGCTTTTTGCCTCGCCGCATGTGCATTAGGCTTTTTCGTATAATAAAAGTGACACTAATTCTGGCGGTATTTTTCCGGTTGTGATCGCCGGAAATGTCCGAAAGTAATCAGATTTGATCAATGTGGAAATATTTTCCTTATATCAGACAATTGCTATTTAATTTGGACAATCCCCTTTTTATGGGGAGCTGGTCTCCCCCTCCAAACATCTTGGGAAAATAAAAATGAAAAAAGCATTCCCACAGTAAATAAAATACTACCCCGCAGTCAAAGTTGACCTCATTAAGTCATTAAAACGTGCACCTGCCAATTCTAAGTAATTAAATAAATTCAAACGTGTTTCTGTTAGTATTTCCACTGTGGCCCAGTGGTTAACGTTGCACGTTTTTTTTCACACTTTAATTTCCAACTTTGCCTCAAGGGTTCAGGTTCGATCCTCATACTTACCTACCAAAACTTTTTTTTTTTATTTTACCCCCCCCTCCCCCCGAGTTTGGATTTACCCAAAGCCACACACACCTCCAAACACCCGGGCAACGCCGGGTACCCTCCGCTAGTATAAATATAATTCCTGTATAAATATTCTGAATAAAGCCATTACCGTACTAATTTCGCCTTTCTGCACTGCCAAGTAATTCTTTCAGCTATTAGACACTCACTACTGAGTAAATATTCTTAATGAATCTCCGAATAGGTTTTTTTAACTCCGCTAATTTAATCAGACACCTTTAACGTTTTTTAAATTTTTTTTTACATTATTTCCTTGAATTATTATTATTTAATATTCTTTAGAGATATTAATATATAATAAAGTATTTATTAGTAGCGCTATGACTCTCGAGTATATATCCGACACAGTTAATCAATTGAGAAACACATGATTCTATCAAAAACATATAAGATATTAAATGATATATATTCGAGAGTCAAAATAATGAAAAGAACATTTTCTTAACATAGCCCTAGCTATTAGGAACTCCCAAGTTTATTCTAATCTAAGAAAGATAACTCGTAAAATAGTTTGAGAAGTTACCTCCCTTGCATTCACTGGAATCGGTTTTGGAATTTCAAATTTACGATTAAATTATTTATTTATTCATTTACTTATTGCCTTGAATTTAAATAGTTACATTTTCTATCTATTAACCATGTTATATTTTTATACTTTTATTTATCTATTAATTTATTTTACTTTTTAATTATTAATTTAATTAATATTTTTTTTTTTACTTATTGTAATTGCAAGTCTGGAGTGGAGCGTAGCGATGTTGAATTTCTTATTAACTCGCTCTATTTTTAATTCGTGGCCGTGGGTTACTATCAACAGAGTGCTGCTCCTCTCTTGCACCACTTAGTGATAAAAGAGCCACATAATTTTTTTTCGGGAAAACTTTAATCATTAAGATTTATTCAAATTTACCGGAATAATTTTTTCCAAGAAAATTTTTTAAAAAAAATGTAATTTTATTTGATTATTAAAAATCAGCTAATAATTCGAAAAAAAAAAAAACAATCAAAAATAATTTTGTGCAATCATTTACATCAGTTTTAAACCGTCTAAATGAAGTGTAGATACGTGCATTAAAACTCATAATGAGACATAGCTTTTAAAACCAGTTTATCATAAATTTTTGTAGGTTTCTGATTACTTGTTGATTATATTTGAAAGATTAAAGCCTTAAGTTAATTTTCAAAAGGAAAAATATTTTTACACATGGGAAAAAAACAAAAAACAAAAAATGAACTTATAAAATGTTTTCTCGGCGACATTCGGAAACTGACCAGTTCAACCAAATTTTGACGTTAAATAAATTCATTGTAAAAATTCCCTGAAAGATAAATATTAGTTTTCTAAGACGATTTCAAAGTTAATTACTGAAGTAAAGTCCTAACATATTGAACTTGATGATGGTGGTGGTGGTGGTGGTGGTGGTGATGGTGGTGGTGGTGGTGGTGGTGACTGGTGGTGATGATGATGATGATGATGATGATGATAATAATAATAATAATAATAATAATAATAATACCTTGTTTGTACAAAACATAGTTTAATTATCCCCCAAAAGCGAAAGATTCTGGCTTTGCATAATAAAAATAAATTCTACGGAAAAGTCAAAAGGCTATCTTGAAATGACGTTGGATAGTTGGAAGGAGAGAGGGATGGAGTGCAAAACCGACTGGTTTTCTTTTTTTTCCCAGCTGTGCATCTGTACGAATGTTTGTATAATTTTAACTATTTTTAATTTAATTAACTTTTGTGTGTTCCTGCCTTTAAACTTTTTTCAATTTTTTTTATTTCTCAAGATTATATAAAAATTATGTTATGCTGAGGAAAATATTAGAATCTTACATATAAAAATTATGCTAAAAATGTCATTATTAAACAAAAGTAGAAATATTTTTTGCAATTATAATTTTTTTGTGTGAAAATATTAAATAAGCAATGCTTAATTCATTGATAATATCGTTAGTTCGAGAAATTAATTTTTCTTTGAGTTATATCGACTTCGTTAATATGGACTTTAGGGGCTTTTTTCATTTTTTTTTTTTCATAATGTTCCAGAAAAAAAATTTTTGGTAAATTTTTACGACTAGTGATTCCCTAAAATGATGACACCCATACATATATATATATTTCTATATGCTATCAAATTCTTACTTTCTCTCTTTCTCTATTTAACTAGATCTCATTATTCTTTCCTTTTCCTTCTAGTTCTTATTCTCTTTATAATAACCATTTATATCTTTTTTTTTTTCTTCTCCATATCATATATATATATATGTGTATGTATATATATATATATATATATATATATATATATATACATATATTTTTTCTCTCTTCTTTTTCTCTCTATTTTTTTCTCTCTATTTTCTTTCTCTATTTCTTTCTCTATTCTTTTTTTTCTCTTCTCAATCACTCTCTCCTCATTGTAATCTTTTAACTTTATTTAAATTGCCCCTCCCTTTTTACATTTTTTAATTAAAGTTCTGTGTTTTAAGTTTTTTAACTCCAACTTTTAAAGAGTTCCTACCTAAAATAAAAATCCATTATTCATTGAACTTTTGAATAGTCAAGTCGCTGCCTGATGATATCTGTTGTTTGATTGAAACAAGTGGCTATTTGTAGCAGCGGGATGTGAGCATGTTTATATAACAATAAACAAGTATATATATATATATATATATATATATATATATATATGTATATATATATATATATATATATATATTATTATACTAAACCGACCAGATACAATGATAGAAGATATATCAAGAATTTAAAATGGGTATCTTAAAGTGCCCCCCCCCCCATCACGAGATGGGGGAAGGTCACTTCTAAGGGGGAACACTGTACACTGACGTAGAGCTACCAAACTTACCATGATAACCCACCATGGGAAGCGGGGGAGTTATGGATTACATCGCTCCCTCGGATCAACAGGGTCACTGATATAGGGGAGCCCTAATTAGTGTTTGTACCGTTTGTTTCAATAAAAATTGCCACTGCTGCTCCCTTATGTTTGTTTGAGCAATTGCTTCCCATCCACAACAAAGATGATCTGAGTAATGCCAAGCCTCTATGTGTAACTGTCTGTACATCTACTGTGGAGATTAATTAAGAAAGCAATAAACTCCCAACCGAATGTTTAGTCATCAACTGCCAGAGACAAAGTGTATAAATGCGTCACTATGCATAAGCTCTACACGGCCATCCAGTCAAAAAGAGAAAATAATAAAAATTACTTAACCGATATGAGCAGGCTGTGATAAAAATAACATTTAACAACTAATGTGTTTGTGGGAGCCAAGAAAAAATAAAAACTCAAAATATTTTGTAAACTAGAGAGAATGGAAACAAGACACCAAGGAAACAGGATGCAGATGCAGTCAAGCGAGAAGTCACCCTGCTTTTGCTGTTAAAAGCCAGCAAACACTCCTCTTTGTGGCGACTACTCTACCAACAAAAAGAAACAAGGAATAAGCACTTTTTATGAACATTCTCTTTTTTTTCTCTCCATTTATTCTAACACTTTAATTTGAATTGTTTTGAAAGGTGGCAACACATGAAAATGAACTATTTTTGAACATGCACATTCAATCTAGTTTTTTGTTGATGATAAAAGTTATTTGAACCTTAAATACTCGTAGTTTGTCTTGTGTTAAATGGAGTTTCTATTTCATGATTTTTATGTTGTAATACATAAAAGAAGCTATGAAACGATATAATAAAGGTTAAAGTCTATGTGTCTGCCTGTATATCTATAAGACAAAATGGAATATAAGATACAAAAAGTAGAAAATAAATGTGAGTTTAAAAAACATTACAAGTTATTTATATAACAGGCACGATAGGAAAACAAATGAACACATATCTAAAGAAATGGCAGAAACACTAGAGGATGACCTTCAATCTGTAGTGGAATGGAGACAAAAATGGATGGTCACGTTCCATTCCACCAAGACTAGACTAGTTTCATTCAATAATTGCAAGAAACCTTCTCTACCACCTATAGCAATGGCCAATGACTCTTTATCTGAGAGTACGTCTTTCAAGCTCCTTGGCCTAACGTTCATAGGAAACATGAGTTGGAACAATTACATCGAGGGCATTGCCAGGACTGCTGCAAGGAAAATAGGCTCTCTCTACCGTGCTAGAAAACTACTAACACCCGAAAGTATCCTGTACCTCTATAAGGCAACCATTCGCCCATGTATGGAGTACTGCTGTCATATTTGGGCTGGTGCATCTGCTACTAGTCTCTCGCTCCTTGACAAGGTTCAAAAGAGAGTCGCCAATCTGATAGGCCCTGAACTGGCATCTTCAGCCTGTGTCTTATCGACGAAATGTTGCATACCTCTGCTTGTTCTACAAGTATTTTAGTGGTGAATGCTCTAACGAACTGCAAGCACTTGTGCCCCCACGATGTAAACACCCTCGACAGACCCGACAGGCAGCTAAATCCCACCCCACACTGTAGAGATCCCTAGATGTAAAAGATCTTTCTACTCCAGTAGTTTCTTCCCCAGAACCGCTAGACTTTGGAATTCCATTCCAGGTCCCTGCTTCCCCAACTGTACTGATGTGCAGCCGTTCAAGTGCAACGTGAACCGACATCTTGCTGCCCAAATCCCTGCATAGTACCCCAGTAGTTGTTGCCCCTGATAGTAGCCCCTTACACCAAAATGGCAATGTGCCTTGTTTATGGTGAAAATATAAAAAATAAAACAAAAAAAAATATTGTTATATAAATCAGAGTCCAGTTTTTAAGGCTTCTTCTGAACCCAGTTATTGACAGGTACTTTTGCTAGTATATATATGTATATATATATATATATATATATATATATATATATATATATATATATATATATATAAAAGGAACAAAACGTATTATGTGTTCATCAACGTTTCGTCTTTATTTCGAGACTTCCTCTGGATGAATTTTCAGAGGAAGTCTCGAAATAAAGACGTAACGTTCATGAACACATAATACGGTCTGTTCCTTTTTATTTCTCTATTTTGTCGGAATAATATTTCCATTATTTTCATTATATATATATATATATATATATATATATATATATATATATATATATATATATATATATATATGCGGTTCCGGGGTTCCCTTTCTCCCTTTTGTTTTAAATCAAAATTTTATTATGGTATCATTTATCACAATAATTGAATAAAATCGTTTTAATAATAACTTTTTAGAACTGTTACATTTGAACGTGTAGCGTCACATACTTTGTTCCAGAAAAGAGCAAAGCAGTTTTGTTTTTTGTTTTTAATTATTATTATTATTTGGATTGTTTGAACTATTGTTCTCATCTTGGTAGTTTTTATCCCAACGTTTCGGCCGATGTAACCTCCGAATATCTTCGGGAGAATATCCACATTCGAAGTTATTGATGAATCATGGAAAATGTTTTTTGATGCTTGTGCACTTTTGCCACTGCGCTATTTTTAATAGATTTTTTTCAGGTTAAATTCAAGCTTCACGATATCTTATTTTTTTATTACTAAATTGTTAAGTGGAAGCACAGAATAGTTACAAAACACCCTCTCCTCCCTATGTTAAAAATGGCTTTCAAAATAATAACGGCACGGTAATATAAGTACAGAAGTAAAGTACCTGTTTTTTGTTTTGTTTTGTTGTTTTTGTTTTTTCAAACTAACATAAGCTCTAGAATTTAAAACGCAAACAGCGTTTTGATTGATGTACCCCCGACCGTCTTTTTCTGTAAATACGGTTCCGTACAGTTTTTTTTTTTTTTTTTTTTTTTTTTTTTTTTTAATGATGTGTGCATATGTTTGATATGAGGATCTAAATTTAGACGCTTACAATTCAAAGCAAGGGAAGTAATTCATAACAGTGTATCATTACTTCCCTTGGACCATTTAAAACTGATACAATGTATTTTATACATTTGAAATCTGGATTTGCTGATGCGTGACTGTGAATATATATATATATATATATATATATATATATATATATATATATATATATATATATATATATATATATATATATATATATATATCTTGTTATTGAAAATTTGAATACATTTTCAAAAAACCTTATAAAAGGAAGGTATACACAATTTTAATTATCTGACAAGGAGTACAAATAAACAAGAAAAACCTTGTTCCACGGAGTTTTGACAAATGCAATTCTTCTCATCAGAGGGAAGAAGTTTGCAAAATATACAATAAATTTTGGAGGTTAATGCATTAAAGAAACAAACAATACGAAATCAATCATATTTATATATATATATATAAAACGAAAATTACAATTGAATTTACCAAAATGATTCAAGATGGTAAAATTAAAGTAAATTATAAATATTAAAGAATTAATATTTATAAAATTATCTCAGCCAGATATAAAAGCTCGATAATACCAAATAGGAAATAGAGCTTATAATATGAGCAAACAGTTAATGAAATATGTTAAAAAACACTTTGAAATGAGTTAAAAACATATTAAATCTGAAAAGGAAATACTAGATAAATGGATAGTCCTTAATCCGCGGAGTTTCAAAGAAATACTCTCCTTCTCATCAGAGGGAAGGAATTAGCAAAATGCGGGATCGGATTTTGCATGCAGAAATATTTGATGAAACAACAAGTAAGTCAAAGATCTTACTTGAAAACAAGGAGAGTATTTCTTCGAAACTCTGTGGATTAAGGACTATCCATTTATCTAGTGTCTCCTTTTCAGATTAAATATGTTTTTAACTCATTTCAAAGTGTTTTTTAACATATTTCATTAACTGTTTGCTCATATATATATATATATATATATATATATATATATATATATATATATATATATATATATATTATTAGGTATATTTGGTAAAAAGTGCTCAATATACGTTAGTAGAGCTAAATATGTTTTTATTATTTCAACTTCGGGGATTTTCACTTAAATCATTACAAGTTGTTTCGATAGATAGGACAATAAATTTTTCACACAAATGTACTTTATGTGTTTGGCGGTGTTCTTAGATAGATTTTTTATCAGAATATCTTTGATAAGTATCGATAATTTATAATTGCCATCATGAACTTGAAAATGATATCTTCTATTATATAAATCTCATATGTCTGCCAAAAACCTTTTACATGTGATGAACACTGGCAAAACTGGTATTGTTAGAAAGATCAGGCTCTCGGATGACAAATATCCAAAAATTGGCCCAAAACATTAATTCTCTGCTGATCATTTTTTCCAAGGAAGGGTCAGTTTTTAGCGTTAACATTTTTGCAAAATCATTCATGCTTCGCCATCTCAATATACAGTTAGAAGACGTTATTCCAAAGGCCTGTGACATCACAAGTCACTTGGGTGAGACAGCTAATATGCTTGCTTTTTTCAATTCCATTACAGGTTCGAGCCTGGCTACTGTGGCAATTTTTACTTTTTGCGCTCGCATGTGTACTCATGGGTATTTAATTATTTTTTATAGGGACTTTAGTTGCTAAATACCCATGTTTGGTGGGGGGGGGGGCTTTGCTTACAAAATTTTGCTTTTGGCTTTTTTTCTGGTTGATGAGACCCAAACGACGCCTCCCCTTCCCCTGTTGTCACAATTTTTTTCTTCTCCCCCTTGCCAATTTAATTTTTTTATGACTGGGCAACGCTAGTCTTTAAGTGATTTCAATCATGCTTTTTATTTTAGATTTAAAATATTAACAACTCCATTTTATTTCAGTATTTAATTTGTGTATTTCTGTTTTATTAAATGCTAGCTTTTTTTCTAGTCCAATACCGGCTTCCATCTTATCTCGAAATTACTTATAACGGCACCAACTTACTTTCGGAAGAACACCCCCCCCCCATCAGCCTTTTCTTTTATATCGTAAGCTTCTTAAAACGTTACTAGCTTAAGTTCAGAATAAAATCACGATTTTCTTTTAACGGCTGATTTCAAAAAAATGTTTTGAACGCTACTAACTGAATTTCTTTCAATACAGTTTGCAATTTGGAGACGGAATTGTTTTTGTTGAGATAAGTGATTTCAATCATGCTTTTTATTTTAGATTTAAAATATTAACAACTCCATTTTATTTCAGTATTTAATTTGTGTATTTCTGTTTTATTAAATGCTAGCTTTTTTCTAGTCCAATACCGGCTTCCATCTTATCTCGAAATTACTTATAACGGCACCAACTTACTTTCGGAAGAACATCCCCCCCCATCAGCCTTTTCTTTTATATCGTAAGCTTCTTAAAACGTTACTAGCTTAAGTTCAGAATAAAATCACGATTTTCTTTTAACGGCTGATTTCAAAAAAATGTTTTGAACGCTACTAACTGAATTTCTTTCAATACAGTTTGCAATTTGGAGACGGAATTGTTTTTGTTGAGATAAGTGATTTCAATCATGCTTTTTATTTTAGATTTAAAATATTAACAACTCCATTTTATTTCAGTATTTAATTTGTGTATTTCTGTTTTATTAAATGCTAGCTTTTTTTCTAGTCCAATACCGGCTTCCATCTTATCTCGAAATTACTTATAACGGCACCAACTTACTTTCGGAAGAACACCCCCCCCATCAGCCTTTTCTTTTATATCGTAAGCTTCTTAAAACGTTACTAGCTTAAGTTCAGAATAAAATCACGATTTTCTTTTAACGGCTGATTTCAAAAAAATGTTTTGAACGCTACTAACTGAATTTCTTTCAATACAGTTTGCAATTTGGAGACGGAATTGTTTTTGTTGAGATAAGTGATTTCAATCATGCTTTTTATTTTAGATTTAAAATATTAACAACTCCATTTTATTTCAGTATTTAATTTGTGTATTTCTGTTTTATTAAATGCTAGCTTTTTTTCTAGTCCAATACCGGCTTCCATCTTATCTCGAAATTACTTATAACGGTACCAACTTACTTTCGGAAGAACATCCCCCCCCATCAGCCTTTTCTTTTATATCGTAAGCTTCTTAAAACGTTACTAGCTTAAGTTCAGAATAAAATCACGATTTTCTTTTAACGGCTGATTTCAAAAAAATGTTTTGAACGCTACTAACTGAATTTCTTTCAATACAGTTTGCAATTTGGAGACGGAATTGTTTTTGTTGAGATAAGTGATTTCAATCATGCTTTTTATTTTAGATTTAAAATATTAACAACTCCATTTTATTTCAGTATTTAATTTGTGTATTTCTGTTTTATTAAATGCTAGCTTTTTTCTAGTCCAATACCGGCTTCCATCTTATCTCGAAATTACTTATAACGGCACCAACTTACTTTCGGAAGAACACCCCCCCCCCATCAGCCTTTTCTTTTATATCGTAAGCTTCTTAAAACGTTACTAGCTTAAGTTCAGAATAAAATCACGATTTTCTTTTAACGGCTGATTTCAAAAAAATGTTTTGAACGCTACTAACTGAATTTCTTTCAATACAGTTTTCAATTTGGAGACGGAATTGTTTTTGTTGAGATAAGTGATTTCAATCATGCTTTTTATTTTAGATTTAAAATATTAACAACTCCATTTTATTTCAGTATTTAATTTGTGTATTTCTGTTTTATTAAATGCTAGCTTTTTTTTTTTTTTTTTTTTTTTTTTTCCTCGTACATATGTTTATTTATCTACCGAGTTGATAGCAAAAATTACGAATTATACTCATTTTTAGTTCGTGTGAGGGGAATCTATCACCATACTTTCCCTTAAACACGTCCGTTGGACTTTTATTAAGTACAGTACTTAATAGTTTTTTTTTTTTTTTTTTTTTTAATGGAGAGTAGAAAACGCATTGTGGATGCGTTATCGGCAGCTCCTGTTACTCTCGCTTCTTCTTATTTGTCCCTCAGTCCTCATTTTTTTAAATGAGTGATTTTTCGGACAAAGGGAGAAGAAAAAGCTGTTTTCTAGGTTGGCAGTATTTTTGCGAACAGTTGACTGAGATGGCGGAAATTTTCTGTTTCTATGTCTATCCTTGTAGCCATGTCACTAGTAAGGGTGCTGGAGGTAAACGTTTTGTCTGGGCTGACGTTATCCGCCTGATAGTCAGGGACCCGAACCTTGGATTAACCACTAAGGAGGCTGTCCTATCAGCAGGTGCAAAGTACTGGGGCTGCTGTATTGCCATTTGGTGAATGGATTCTGGACCATGCAGTAGCTTCTGGTGGGGCCTCTCGATGCCATACTAGTGGGTAATTGTTACGGCTTTACCTTATCATTAGCTACAAATAAAAAAAAAAAATTCTTCGTTTCTTTTTCTCTCTTAATTTCCCCTCTCTGTCCTGCTCTAAGTAAATCTGTCGACCTAGTCCACAAATTCCAAAATTTCATCATGACAAGTTTCAAGAAAAAATACACGATTAAACCCGGTTCTCCAACTTCCAACGTAGACCCCTACTACCATGTCTCCTTCTCCAACATCAGGGGTCTTCGTTCTAACCTTCCAGAGGTTGAAACCCAATTACAGGAGACTAAACCAGACCTTTTATTTTTAAGTGAAACTGGCATTGGACAGGCTATTTCCCTAGATGAGTTTGCAATTTCAGGATACTCTAACTTAACTTCTAAATCTGACCCCCAAGATCGCCATGGGCATGGAATATTTGCCTATATTAAAGATAGCTTTCCATGTGGGAGGGACATCTCCAGGGAAGATCCTAACTTACCCTATATGTGCTTCCGGGTTGCTTTAGCTCACACTACTGCATTTATATTTACTCTCTATCGCCCCCACAACAGCGGAGTTACTATCTTTCAAAGCATATCTGAGAAAATTGACCAAGTCCTTTCTACTTATCCTTCAGCTAACATTCACGTATGTGGAGACTTCAATGTTCACAACGTCGAATGGTTGACCCACTCAAACAAGACCGATGATGAGGGGAGGTTCTGTCATGATTTCTCCATTGCCTATGACCTCACTCAGATTGTTCAGGAACCTACCCGTGTGCCCGATAATGACGGCCAGTATGCGAGCCTACTAGACCTTTTTCTCACAACTTGCCCTGAACTATGTTCAGTTTCTGTTCTGTCGCCTCTTGGATCTTCCGACCACTCTGTTGTATCAATTAAGATAAAAATGAAATGTAATAAGTCCCCAGACGTACCTCTTCATCGTACAGTATATCGATACACTAAGGCTGACTGGGATAGCTTCCGTACATTTATATCTGATCTACCTCTGCATTCCATGTTTAAAAAGGATGTGTCCTCTATAGTATTAGACCTAACTGAATGGTTAATTGTAGGTATTGACCATTTCATACCCTCTAAAAAGTTTCAGCAAAAACCTAACAGCCAGCCATGGTTCTCTCCAGAATGTGCTGCTGCCATTGCGCACAGAAATCACTTTTTCCACTGCTTCAAACGTAATAGATGTATGGAAACTAAAGCCGTTTTCAGGACTGCCAGCAACCATTGTAAGAAAGTAATAAGGAACGCAAGAGTGTTGTATGCTGAATCTGTTAAGTCCAAAGTAGCTCAGCAGAGGCTTGGTTCCCACCAGTTTTGGCAAATAGCAAACAGAATCCTGAATAGAAGCGTGTGCTCCATCCCAACTATTATCAATGGACCTGAGGTAATCTCGTCAGCATCAAACAAAGCCAAACTCTTTGTCAAGAACTTTGCAGCTAATTCTACCCTTTGCGACCAAGACCGCCAACCCCCAATATTTCCTCCTGTATCAGAAAACACGCTATGTGATATACGTATATCTGTACGTGATGTTGCGAAGCTAATCAAAAACCTTGATTCGAGTAAAGCAACTGGCCCTGATGGTATTCCAATTATAGTACTCAAAAAACTTCAACCTGAATTAGCGCCCATACTTACAAAACTGTTTAAACGTTGTCTTAAGGAGAATAGTTTCCCATCTCCCTGGAAAATCTCATCAGTATGCCCTGTATTTAAGAATTCAGGTGATCGCTCATCCCCCTCTCAGTACAGGCCAATAAGTCTCCTGTGCGCCATGAGTAAGTTGCTAGAATCTGTGTTAAATACAGAAGTAATCAAACATCTCAACAAAAATAACCTTCTTAGTGACACTCAATATGGTTTCCGTTCTGCTAGATCTACAGCAGATGTCCTTACAGTTATATCGCATAGGATTAGCAAATCTCTCGACGGTGGCAATCTTTCTAGGGCAATTGCTCTTGACATATCTAAAGCCTTTGATAGGGTATGGCATAAAGGTTTACTTCATAAGATCGCTAGCTATGGTATAGCTGGAAAAGTCTTCTCAATTATTAAATCATTTCTTTCTGATAGGTTCATAAGAGTAGTAGTTGAGGGGCAAAAATCAGAAGCTCACAGTATTAATGCCGGTGTCCCTCAGGGATCCATCCTGGGCCCAACTCTTTTCCTGATCTACATTAATGATCTTCCAAATCATATCCTTACATCATTTGTAGACATTTATGCTGACGACACTACCATTTATGGTAGCACATATAAGACAGTAAACGACCAAGTTCTCTCCAATTCTCTCTCCTCTGATCTTGAGCACGTAGTACAATGGGGAAAGGAGTGGCTGGTTACTTTTAATGCATCTAAAACCAAGCTTCTCTCTTTACATCATCAACATTCTAATTCACATTTGTCATCAATTGAAATGAATGGCTCTCGTCTTCAGGAGGCCTCAAGTTTTGACAAGCTTCTGGGCTTGACCATTACTCCTGATCTTAAATGGAACACGTATATCAAATCTGTTGCCAAGGCCGCTGGAAAAATGGTGGGATCTTTCTATCGATCCAGTAGATATCTCACTGCTGATGCTATTCTCTACCTATATAAGAGCCAGGTACGTCCAAGGATGGAATACTGTTGCCACATCTGGGCAGGAGCTGCTAGAAAGGACTTGTCCTGCCTTGATAGAGTTCAAAATAGACTTCGTAGCCTCGTAGGAGATGTCCTTTTCTCCTCCTTGCAACCTCTATCTCACAGAAGAGATGTTGCGAGTTTGTCTCTGATGTATCGTTATTTTCATGGAAAGTGTTCAACTGAGCTTCAATCTATGGTCCCCCCTCGCCAAACTTTCACAAGAAACACTCGTCTAGCTGTAAACACTATCAATAATTTCCCCCACTCTTTATCTGTGCCTAAACCTAAACGTAGATTCCATGAACAAAGCTTCTTTCTTAGAACTGCACGCCTGTGGAATTGTCTTCCGTTTTCCTGCTTTCCGGCTGACTACAATATGGTTGTGTTCAAGTCTAAAGTAAATAAGTTCTTGATGAGCCGTTCCATATAAGTTATTAAATTTACCAAATTTTCATTACTAATGATTACTATATTGACCAATTTCTACTGTACACTCTTTAACCCTTATCCTTGAGTGGCCTCTGGGCCTTGATAATATGGTGATGCCTTTGTAAAAAAAAAAAAAAAAAAAAAAAAAAGCAAACCTATCAGGATAATAAAAGCTCTACTAAACTAAGAGGAGCAATTCATAAATTAAATTAAAAATAAAAAATGATGAGGAATAAAAGTTGCATAGCACTTTATTTTATCAGATCAATAAGGTCAAAAATAAGAAGAGAGTAGGAAAGAACCTCTTTAGGTCATAACATTTCAAAACAAAATGCTTCTCATCAGAAGAGAAGAAAAGCCAGCATCATACAAATATAACGGTATACAAATAAAACCAACTTATGAACATTTAGTTTAGAAATGAAAAAATAGGAATGAAATATTGGGGTTGTTGCCACCCAAATTCCAGTGAAGACCAATGGTCGTTACCAGCAAGAAATCAATGGTAAACAGCTGTTACGATAATGCAAATATAAAGGTTACCAAAAAAAGTAGAGAGTACTGGAAATCTGGGAGACTTGTTGTCATTCCGATGCCAGGGAACACTGCTGGTTATTATCAGTGAGTAATCGTTGATTATGGTCTGACTGAAAACTCCAAGTGAGTAACAATAATAAAAATTAAAGCAATAATTCTATGATTTTATGCAAATACTAGCAGAAAACCCGACGTTGCCCGGGATTGAATGATGATCAACGAATTTCACATTTCTAATACTTTCATTGGCATTAAAAGCAGTGAATTCACCCATTTTTCAAGCAACTTGATTGACTTTTTGTAAGTAAAAAAAAAAAAAAAATTCAAGCTGAGATTGAAACCAAAACCTAAAGACAGTGAGTCAAGTACAATAACCATTAGGCTAGTTTGACGCAATCTTTAAAAAGTGTTTTCTAAATTACTTATTCTTAGTAGTGTGTTTCACATCTTAGAAAACATATCATAATGTTAAAATTGAAAATCTTTGAAAACGAAGAAATGTTAAGAAAATATTTATTAAATGATAAAATCATTCTTTTTTTTTTTAGATACAAATGTCCAAATTGTCAGTATAGAAACGTACTTTTATCAAGGGTAGAAGACTGTCCATGTTAAAATGTTTCTTTTTTTTCTTTTTATCTTCATATTCTGGTGGTCTTCACAAGGGCTTCAGCCCTCTTGGCATTAATAGCATGAGAATATGAAGAGAAAAAAAATAATTTTATTATTTAATAAATATTTTCTTAACATTTCTTGGTTTTTCAAAGATTTTCAATTTGACTTATTCTTAACATAAGGCAACTATCATGTGAACGATTCGTGCATGTGCAGTCGTGAAACAGTTGACAAACAGATAAAAATTTGATGACTGAAAAGTACCACTTTTTTTTTTCAGCAGCCCTTTTTCCAGATGAAAACCAATAAAAAAGTTTTCCACGTGTCTGAATACCCTGTATACCAAATTTCAAAATTCCTTGAGTATATAGGTTGAGAAGTGTCCTCACACATCCTCACTTTTATAGATATATAGATTGGCATGAACACTGGCGAAGCATACTTTTTTTGTTTTACATCATTTGTATTTCTGTAGAGGATGTTCACTAGTTTTATGAATGGTTTGTGTATTCCAAGTCTTACCTCGTTCGGATGATTTTCCATGTAATTAAACGCATACTCATCAGCATCATAGATGATAAATTTATGTTGATTAAAGTTCACTTTCTGACCAATGAACAAATCCGCCGCGCTGTAATATTCCGACAGGTTGACATTATTCAGGGGTTGGTCAGGTTTCTTCACTCGAGATCGCTCCAAGAACTTGCCGCCTGAAATGCCTAGCAAACATTAAACTTGAATAATTAAAATCTTATATTTGTTTTTCAAAGTTGTTTACATACAAAAAAATTTAATTTCTTAAATATCAGAAATATTTATACGAATCATGTTTTTTACGTCCATTAAAAAATAAATTGAAGTCGCTAAGATAATAAAAATGACTGTGAAGTATAATATAAAAAAATTCAAATGAAAGCATTATTACGTAATTGTGTGTCATTTTAAAATTATAACATATCCAAAAAATTATGAAAAACAACCAAAAAAAATAATTACAAAAATAAAAAAATTGAATAATACAGTTTTACTGACTATTGCAGCCAATTTTGTATGCCAAACTTAAAAATTTTTTTTTAATTACATTTTCACCCCAAACAAGGCACATTGCCACTTTGATGTAGGGGCTACTATTAGGGACACAGGCTACAGGGGTACTAGGTGGAGAGTTGGGTAGCAAGATGTCAGTTCATGTTACACTTGAACTTCTGCATGTCAGTACAGTTGGGGAAGCAGGAACCTGGCCTATAGGACCTACAGTTCAAGTTCCTCCTTCACACATGCATTCACAGTTGTGTGTGAGATGCCAAAATCTCTGGCAATCTTCCGAATAGATCACTGAGAAGTTTCGTCAATGATTGCCTGAACGTTTTTGATTAACTCCTTGGCAGAGTCCTTGGTCTCTGGCTTTCGCTCCACCACCTTTAAAGGGTTGTCTAATGTGTTAAGCTGTGCCCTTAAGCATTGAAACATTCTGATTTGCATATTGAGAGTACTGGCAATGGTCATAACTTGTCAACTTGGATCAGTAGAGAGCATGAGTTGTACAGTGGCGCATCTCCGATCTAGCTCGTTGAACATTGTGTCACTTTCAGAAATGATAGAAGGCTCCTATCACCCTTGGGATTTGTACACAACTAGCCAACTATTAGATGGTCTACAACAAAAAAGGAAAACCGGTTTTCATCAAACAGAAATGGAATCATGTCTTTGGTGACAATTTTATCAGTCACACTGTACCTTCATTTTAATTGCATTTTCTCGTTTAAAATTTTTGAGGTATGAATGTTTGTGTTGTTTAGATTAATCGGATAATAGTCTGATAAATGCATATTCTTGATACACTATTGATTGATTATGGTCTGAAGGTTTTTTGTTTAATCATGAAAATATTTGTTTTATTTAATAATGCAGTAATATTTAACTAATTGCAAGATAATAATTAATTAGATAATGTTGTTTTTAGTTGAAATTGACATAAAAAGTAGTTAACATTGTTTTTTTTAATAAAAATTGATTTTTAGGGGATTTCGCTATTATAATGAAGAAGTGCCGCTTTCGCTATTTCAAATTAGAAAATGTCAGATCAAGAATATATGATAATAGCGATTTTCTTTTTTTTTTTTTTGTAAAAAATGTTTTTGCAGATCTTCTACTTGGTTATTCACTGTAATTTAAAATTTTTTACTAATTTCCGCAGGACATGCCAGTATGTAACAGTAATTTTACTTAAACTGCATTTCTTTTATACTCAATTATGTCAAATCACCAAAAATATTCAACATTACTGATTTTGCTGATTCAGTTGTTCTAAAATAGAATCCTGTTGTCCCTCGACTTTTAATTTTTTTTTCAATGCATTTGAATATAATTTTAATAAACAAATAAATTCTTAACTTTTTCAATATATTAATTTAAAAGGTAACACTCGTTTGAATATTAGCTGACAATTATTTCTCAGTAAAAAGGAAAAGATTAAATTATTGTGATAAATGAATTAAAAGGTTAAAGCGTTTCATTTATTTAAAAAAATATTTAGCCGATAAATATTGATGCCGTAAGAAGAAAGAAAATACTTATCAGTTACGTGCAAAGAATTTTGTCAGGCGCTCAAGTGAAAAAACAGTGTCCTAGTAGGACACAGAACTATAATATATTCCTCTAAAAAACACTTTAAACAGAATTAAAAGAGGCAGGTGCTTAGGCACCCCTAGCACCCTCCACTCTGCACGTCCCTGATATTTATTATTTTAAAAAAATTTACAGTGTCACAATTTTAAATGAAGAAAAGACTTGTTCATTTTTTTTTTATTTAATGACTATATTTAGTTAAATGCAATGCAAACTATTTCAAACATGCCCTCTCCAACAAACACATGATCTGCTGAAGTAATCAAAACATCTCGTATATCTCATACACTTCTTTATGCAATGCTAGCAAATAAGATAATGCAAACATCCACTAACCTGAATTTCGTACAAAAGGTTCAAAGATACTAATCGTGTCATCCGACAGATAATAACTGATGATGAACTTCCGGTTTTGATCACTGGGGATTTTCGAGTCGAGTTTGGCCATGAAACGTAGAACATGGCTCATCAGCCCATCTTTGTCTTTCTCCATAAACTTCATGAAGTTCTTCTGCGGTGGTTTAGGGATGATGGACTTGCAATTGCTCAAAGAGTCCTCCTCGCTGCCAAAACCATTGTAGGGAGGAAATTTGATTTCTAACACAGTTTTGTCTTTCTTTCTGTATTCAACCGGAGTAAAATCGGCTGAAGATGAAAAATAAGGCAAATAGAAAGCAATAATTATTATGAATGATTCATAATGAGTCATAGAAATTCCATGAATATTCGAAGATCTTGGTTTATTAAAAAAAAATATAGGTTTATTAAACGACATAAGTTTAATATAATATTTAAGTTTATTAAAATGTATAAGTATTATTTGGATTCATCGGATTACTGTGCTCTTCTTCAGTGTGATTTTCACAATGTTTTAGTCCATGTAACCTTCGACCTTCTTCAGGTGTATCTTGGTTGAACTTGGGAATTTTTCTCTCGAACTCAGAATTTGGATGGAATTTCGGACGGAACACTTTATTTACTTAACAGGGAAAGCATGTTCTTGTTCTGTCAGCCATGACTGGATAGAGATCCTAAGCAATTCATAATTGTATTTTTCAGTCGTTCACACTGGGAATTCAACCTTCAAGAGAATATCACTTTTACATTTTATTTTGCCAAGTACTCTAACCACTGTGCCATGGGTCTTTACGGACGATTCTAGCATGAATTTTAGAAGCCTTAAACCTATTTTTATTTCTAATTTGTAAATATCACTATTTATTACTAATTATTAATACTATATTTACTGTATATATCTACATAATTGTTTTTATTTATTACTGTATATATTATTTATTATTTATAATTAAAGAACTTATTCACATTAGATTTGAAGACAACCATGCTATAGTCAGTCGAGAAGCAGCCACACAGTACTGTGTTCCACAGACGGACAGTTCAAGGACAGAAAATCTACTTATGGGATTTTTGTTTAGTTTTAGACACAGACAGAGAGTGGGGAAAGGATAGACGAGTATTTATTGTGAACGTTTTAGAAGAAGGGGCCATAGATTGGAGCTCAGTCAAGCACCTACCATAAAAGTAACGATAGCACAGAGACATACCCGCAATGTCTCTTCTATAAGGAAGTTAGAAGGCAAAAAGGTCCTCACCTATTAAATGTCGAAGACGGTTTTGTACCCTGTCAAGACAAGAAAAGGTGCTCCTAGCAGTTCCAACTCAGATGTGGCATCTTCAGACGTATTTGATTCTTGTACAGCTGGAGGGTTAAATTGGCAGTGAGGTATTTTCTAAAGTGATACAATGATTCCACCATTTTTCCAAACACATCGGTTCAATACGTTTCAACCTTCCAGAGGTTGAAACACAATTACAAGAGACGAAACCGGACTTATTCTTTCTAAGTGAAACTGGCATAGGGCTAACCACTTCTCTAGACGAATTCATAATTAAAGGATACTCCAACTAAACATCTAAATCTGACCCCCAAGATCGCCATGGGCATGGAATATGTGCCTACATCAAAGATGGCTTTCCGTGTGGTAGGGATATCTCCATAGAAGACCCTAATTTAACTTATATGTGCTTCCTGGTTGCACTAGCTTACACCACTGCATTTATATTTGCCCTCTATCGCCCTCACAACAGTGGGGTTACTACCTTTAAGAGCATATCTGAGAAAATAGACCACATCCTGTCTGCTCACCCTTCGGCTAACATTCACATTTGCGGTGACTTCAATGTCCATAATGTGGAATGGCTGACCCACTCAAATAAAACCGATGACGAGGGGAGGTTTTGTCATGATTTTGCCAATGCCTATGACCTCACTCAGATTATTCACGGACTTACCCGTGTGCCCGATACACCCTGTCAATATGCAAGCCTTCTAGACCTTTTATTCACAACTTCCCCTGAGCTGTGTTCATGTTCCGTTCTATCTCCTCTGGGATCCTCTGACCACTCAGTTGTATGAGTTAAGATAAAAATGAAATGCAATAAGTCTTCAGACGTACCTCTCCACCGTACTATATATCGATACTCTATGGCTGACTGGGATAGCTTCCGTACATTCATATTTGACCTACCTCTGCATTCCATGTTTAAAAAGGATGTGTCCTCTATAGTATCAGACCTGACCGAATGGTTAATTGTAGGCATAGACCGATTCATACCATCAAAAAAATTCCAACAAAAACCTAACAGCCAGCCATGGTTCTCCCCTAAATGTGCTGCTGCCATCGCACACAGAAATCACTTTTTCCATAGCTACCAACGTAATAGATGTACTGAGACTAAAGCTACTTTCAGGACTGCCAGCAACCACTGTAAAAGAGTAATAAAACATGCAAGAGAGCTATATGCTCAGTCTGTTAAATCCAAAGTAGCTGATCAGCGGCTTGGTTCCCACCAGTTCTGGCAAATAGCAAACAGGATCTTGAACAGAAGCGTGCATTCTATCCCAACTATCATCAATGGACCTGAGGTCATGTCGTCAGCATCAGACAAGGCTAGACTATTTGCCAAGAACTTTGCAGCTAATTCTACCCCATGCGACGATGACCATAAACTCCCCATATTTCCTCCTATAATAGACAACACGCTATGCAACATACAAATATCTGTGCGTGAGGTTGCCCAGCTAATCAAGAACCTTGATTCCAGTAAAGCAACTGGCCCTGACGGCATTCCAGTTATAGTGCTGAAAAAGCTCCAACCAGAACTTGCCCCCATACTTACAAAACTGTTTAAGCGTTGCCTTAAGGAGAAGTGCTTTCCAACACCCTGGAAAACCTCATCAGTATGCCCTGTATTTAAGAATTAAGGTGAAAAATCATCTCCCTCTCAGTACAGACCAATAAGTCTCCTGTGTGTCATGAGTAAGTTGTTGGAATCCATATTAAATAAAGAAGTAGTCAACCACCTCAGCAGAAACAACCTTCTTAGTGACATGCAATATGGTTTCCGCTCTGCAAGATCTACAGCAGATGTGCTAACGGTTATATCACATAGGATTAGATAATCTCTTGACAAAGGTTTCCTTTCCAGGGCAATTGCTCTTGACATATTGAAGGCCTTCGAAAAGGTATGGCATAAGGGCCTACTTCACAAGATTTCCAGCTACGGTATTACTGGAAATGTTTTCTCAATCATTAAATCATATCTCTCTGATAGGCTCATAAGAGTAGTGGTTGATGGGCAGAAATCAGAGGCCCACAGTATTAATGCTGGAGTCCCCCAGGCTCCATCTTGGGCCCAACTCTCTTCCTGATCTACATCAATGATCTCCCAAAACACATACTTAAATCATTTGTTGACATCTATGCTGATGACATGACCATCTATGGCAACACATCAAAGGCTGTAAATGACAAAGTTCTCTCTAATTCTCTCTCTTCTGATCTTGAGCGTGGGGTACAATGGGGAAAGAGGTGGCTGGTCACTTTTAATGCATCCAAAACCAAGCTTCTATCATTACATCATCAACGCTCTGATCCCCATCTGGCATCAATGAAATGGATGGCTCTCGTCTTGGGGATGCTCCATATTTTGACAAGCTTCTGGGCTTGACCTTTACTCTTGATCTGAAATGGAACATGTACATCAAATCTGTTGCCAAGGACGCTAGGAAAATGGTGGGATCCTTCTACCGCTCCAGAAGATATCTCACTACTGATGCAATTCTCTATCTGTATAAAAGCCAAGTATGTCCAAGGATGGAGTACTGCTGCCACATCTGGGCAGGAGCTACTAAAAACAGCCTATCCTGCCTTGACAAAGTACAAAATAGACTTCGTGATTTAGTGGGGGGATGCCCTTTTCTCTTCCCTGCAACCTCTCTCCCACAGAAGAGACGTTGCGAGCCTTTCTTTGTTTTATCGTTATTTCCATGGCAGGTGCTCGTCTGAGCTCCAATCCCTCGCCCCCCCCCCTCGCCAATCTTTCACGAGAAACACCTGTCTGGCTGAAACTACTGTCAATAATTTTCCCCACTCTCTATCTGTGCCTAAATCCAAACGTAGATTCCATGAGCAAAGCTTCTTTCTTAGAACTGCACGCCAGTGGAACTCTCTGCCGCTTGCCTGTTTCCCACCTGACTACAACTTGGACGTCTTCAAGTCCAACATAAACAAACTCCTGACAAACCGCCCCCTTAAGTAAGACACTCTATCAAAACCCCCAATACTAATGATTACTACAATACTATCTCATTGATTACTGTACACACAATAATCCTTATCCCTGAGTGGCCTTCGGGCCTTGATAAGTGGTGACCCCCATGTAAAAAAATTTTTTTTTTAAATAACAGTATAGATTTGATAAATAATCTATATATTTATAAAAGTGAAAATGTGTGCATGTGTGCATAAGGACACTTCTCAACCTATATACACAACGAATTTTTATCTACAGACTTGAAATTTGGTATATAGGATATTCAGATATGGAGATAATTTCTTAATCTGTTTTCATCCAGAAAAAAAGGCTGTTAAGGGCCTAAAGTTGAAAAAATTGATACGTGAGAGTCATTGGATTTTCACTTGTTTGCTAACAGTTTCATGAAGGCGCATGTGTGAATAGTTCACAGTAATTATGTTAATAATAAGTAGTTTGAAAACACATTTTGAAGATCAAGTCATGCTGGTCTAATGGTTATCGTACTTGACTCCCTGTTTTAAGGTTTTGGTTTCGATCTCAGCTCAAGTATTTTCTTTTTAAACTTACATGAAGTGAATTGTTTAGAAAAAAGACATAAGACAAATGTGTCAGTTTCTTTCTGTTTTTTGTTTTACTTCATTTTTTTAAAGAAATTCTGTTATGTTCAATACCAGGCAACGCCGGGGACATTGACTAGTAGCGTCATAAAGAAAATCAACAATAATAAATAAAAAAAAAGAACTAAACATTTCATTATTTATTCTATTTTTATTTAGACTATTCTTCTTGTGCATTTTGACTGTTTCATCCAACTCGTTTACTGATACATTATCTTTCATATGTCTCGGCAACAGTGTTAAAAGCATATCTTATTTTTCTTTTATTAATATTATTGGAATTTTCCCCCTTTTCCCTTGTACATATTTGTGTATTATTCCATGGATTTCGGCCTTTGGATTATTTTGGACCATCTTCCAATCACGGGAATTCATTGGATTTTACTTGTGCAAATGGAAATTCAATTAACTTTTTTGAAGTTATATATTTGGATTTTACCGTCACTGGATTATTTATCTTCCACCAGACTATCCATTCACGTGAAATCACCTTTTTCTTCACCATATTCCCTCTGCTTCACTTTTTTGTTATCAAGTAAGATCTTTGACTTACTTGTTGTTTCATCAAATACTTTTGTATGCAAAATCCGATCCCGCATTTTGATAATTCCTACCCTCTGATGAGAAGGAAAGTATTTCTTTGAAACTCCGCGGATTAAGGACTATCCACTTATCTAGTGTTTCCTTTTCAGATTAAATGTTTTTAACTCTTTTTCAAAGTGTTTTTTTTAACATGTTTTATTAACTGTTTGCTCGTATATATATATTTTTATTATTGTATATATATATATATATATATATATATATATATATATATCTTAATGTGTCATCGAACTGATTTTAAAATTGTGCCACCATTAAGCAGAAATTACCAACAAATAAAAAACAAAGCGAAGAAAAATTTAGCTGTTATGAGATGATGTTTTTGATCGATTGAGGCTGAGTAAACTGAATGTGATGATGTTGAAAAACACAAAACCCTTTATGACACGAGAATAACTTCAGTAGAGACTCATCCTGATGTGAATGGAAGTATAATTAATAAATGAATAAAAATCTAATTACTTACTGTTATCAGATAAATAAAAGCGCTTTTTATCATACTTACAAATTCCAAATTTTTCTGTGTAATATTGACGGGTGAAATTGTCACAATCGCAAATTAAAAATGGACGCCCGTACGCATTGATTATGTTGCCAATTTGTAAATCTAGTGATGTGTAATATTCGATTTTCACTTCGCCTGTCTAGAAAGAAAAAGCGAGAAATACATTAAACAAAATACATCCAATGTTTCTATGTGGTCAGAAACTACTGATTAGATTTCTAGCAAACTTGGTATTCAGTTAGGCAACAAGACACAAAGACAAAAATAAATAATAAGGAAACCTTAGCATAAGTCACCACCACCACCACCACCACCACCACCACCAACACCCTCCTCCTCATCATCATCGCTTTAGCGTCCATTTTATATGCTGACATTTGTTGGATAACTTTAAAAATTTACTCCCAAGTTAACCTATCTCTGGTCAGGTCTTTATTTATCCCTCTTTCTCTCGTCCATTTTTATCACGTCCTTTCATGTTTTACATGGCTTTCTCCTGTAAACAGGATCTGCTATCTCAACTGTTCTACATCTTCTAGCATAAAGACTCTTGTGTATTCTTTTAATGTGGCCATACCATCGAAGTCTCATGTTTTGCATATATCTTCCTACACCATTCAGATTTAATCTTCTGCTATTTCATAAAATAAAAACTGTAAAGTAACCCTAAAACAGGTGACGATGATGATGATGATTAACTTATCTCTTATTTTTCTTTTTTGCTGCCACCTGTTTATATTAACTCTTCTAAGCCCTTCCTCACATCCCACTCACACCTTTCCAGGCTTTCCTCTTTCTTGTCTGCTTAGTTATTGCAACCTATCGCTTACCCACTGCCCCAAATATTTCCATTTTTATTACTACCTCGACCTTTCTTTTATTAATTGTAAATCACGTGACGAACCCTTCATTAAAAAAAATTTAAAAACTTCACGTTTTTTAATTTTTTTTTATTTTAAGAGCATGTCTCTATGAAATCGGGAGTTTAGATGAATGTCATAATTTGACCAAAACATTAGTTTTGTTGTTGTCGTAACCATGTAATTTGTTTATCTAAAATTAAATTATATATACACACACACACACACACACACACACACACACACACACACACACACACACACAATACATATATATATATATATATATATATATATACATACATATATATTTAAAGTGATGATTGTGAGTTCCAACGAGAAAAAAAAATGTATATTTAAAAGAGTGTAGCCATCAACAATTGTGGGGTTTTCAGCCTTTTATCATATTTTTATTTTAAAATATTTTTATAACACGTTTCAAGCTTTGTTTCGCTCTCTTCAGAAATTTTCATAAAAAGGTTTTTTTTTTAAATGAGAGTTTGAAATGTTATTTTTACATCTGCTGATACTAAATGTGTTTTTCAGAGTGATGTGGTCTCAGACATTCTGTCCCCAACGGTAAGTGTTGGTAGTGTCCAGTCAAAGTTAACTTCAAAGAGGGGGCTTTTGATCCATTTGGTGAAGGTCTTTATGTTTTTTTTTATGATTTTCTCTCCCCATGTATAGCACACATTCACATGCAATCCCACACACATACATACACATACATGTACACATACATATACATACGCATACGCACGCATGCAGGTATATACACATATACACACGCATATACACAGAAATATATGTAGGAGGATAGATATATACATACCCACCTACATACTCACACACGTACTCACCCACATCCACCCCTAACATATCAAACACATATTGATTAAATTTTTTTTTTTTTGTCTTTTCCAATCAAAACACACATGCATACATGTACTTAATCATTCAAACATAAGTACACGCACACACGCACACAAGTAAGATGGAGAATATGTAGGAGATGATACACACACACACATGCATATACATGTAAACACACACATATATATACATACACGTATGCACATGCACACTCACATACATCCGCATACATATTCAGGCACACACACATACATACACACACATACATATATATAGAGACATATGCAGGGACTCACACATATGCATACATCGACATACACATACACATACACACGTATAATTTCTAATTGTTTGTTTAGTTTAGGGAAATGGTATTATACTGGATATGGATGTGCACGCCCGTGAAAATGTGTGCGTGCTTTATTGTGCTTGTTTTGTTTCGTGTGTGAGGGTGCACATTTACCTAAGTATGCATGCGTGTAAGTGTATTGTGTGTTTTGCCTATTTATGTGTATAATTATTGAGAGATGTTCAAAGCGGGGTTGAACTTTGCTATGAAGTTTTTTTCTTGTGTTAGTAAGTAGAAGTAGTTGTTAGTTTGGAAGATGGGCATTATCTCGAATTTTTAAATTTTTTATTTCCATACTTTGTGGACCAGGCGTGAACGCAAACCCCACAATTTTAATGAACCACCGTTCTGCCAGATCAAACATACCCATTCCTGTGTCTCGATACATCTTCTATCATTATATGTAATCAGTTTTTTAAAATAGACAACCATATAGGAGCCTATTCGTGCCCACACACACACACACAGCATTATATATATATATATATATATATATATATATATAAGTACAAAGTTCTGATTGATTTGATTAGGAATCGATTTCTACATACAAACACGAAGATCAATATTCAATATGTAACACTTAGATATAAAGTATTAAATCTAGATTTATATCATTCTATGATTTACTGACAATTTCGGGACAAACTAACTTTCACACATGTTTCAGGAGGAGTCGGAGGCAATCATAGGTGATCCAGTCTGCTATAACCCCCCCCCTTAATTAGAAAGTAGAGTAAAAAAAAAAATTCCTAGAACAGTATGAAAATCGAAAACTTCGAATTTGCAATCGTGGAAATTGATTGCAGGTGTGGGAAGAATCACACAAAAACACAATCAGCTACACTTACCTTCAAACTATCAAGGATATATCGTCCTCCAGTGTGCATTGAGCCAAATACATTGAGCACTGTACGGTCGGCTAACTGTCCAGGTAGAGGAAGATCTTTAGCCGCCTGTGATGAGAAGAAATTTAAAAAGTACTCGATTATATAAAGTGTAATTGTATGTGTGTGTGTCTTGCTAAAAATCGAAGCTATCAAAGAATATAACCACAAGGTATCTTTTGCTTCGATAAAAATCAAGCTTTGGTAAAACGATCGTCATAATAAAATTAATATAACAAAGGTGTTTGCAAGTTAAAAATCACAGAATAATAGCGTTAAAATATGAAGACATGACGAAAGCGAAGCAAAGCAGAAGACGGTTATTGTAAGAAGGAAAAGAAGAAAAAAAAGAATGTGAGAAAAGAAAAGAGTCTGAAAAAAGAAGAGAGCGAGAAGGAAAGAGATAATTAAGAGAAACAAAAAAGAGGAAATAGGAGAGACGTAGAGAGAGAGAGAGAGGGAGAGAGAGAGAGAGAGAGAGAGGTGTAGCACAAGAAAATAAGAGTGAGAAAAAAAATGAAGAATATTGCCAGAAACAGATTAGAGAAAGGAAAAAAATGAGTTTCGTTTATTTTCGTGACATAGAATATAGGCAAATGCACTTTTCATATGACGAAGATAACTTGCAATTGGAAAAGAATTTTATCTCTGTTTTAGAATTTTTAATAAAAATGAAAAAGCTGTTATCATTTATTGAAATGATTCTTGCAAAGAATGGATTAGAGTGTTGCTTACCAAATATTGGAAAATGCTGAAATAAAACGCAGAGAAGAAGGCACCAATGAATGATAATATATGTATTAAATTGTCTTCAATAAAATTAATTGTATTTGTGGCTTCTTTAAAAGACTAACCATTCATAAAATGGAGTGTTGGGACGATTAATCAGAATTTTATTTTTTTTTTGGGGGGGGTATTGGTATCAGAAAAAAATGTGCTTATTTTTTTATACCAAAAACGATTCTTTCAATGATATTTTTTGTTTGTCTTTGATTAAAAAAAAAATCCTCTACATGACGCAGTGGATAGAGGCGTTGAGCCTCTATGGTCCCAGGTGAGCATTGTCTGAAGATAGCGGTTTCAATCCTACCCAAGAAGGTCAGAGAATTAAATCTCCAAAACGGAGTGAGACAGCAACAACTATGGAAGGCAGTAATGCTGGGGATACAGTTATAAGAGTCAGCATTTCTATCTCATTGTGCTTAATCACCTGAAGAAGACCAGAGGATGAGTTGGCCGAAACGTGGAGAAACAACAACTATACAGATGAGGATAACAGTCCACAAAAAGTGAATACACAAATTATGAAGACTTATCTCAAAGGATTCCAAAAAACAACAACAAAAAATATGATACTATTTTTTTCCTCTTTCTTCTTTCATACATGTCTGTTGAATGTCGATAATTTTGTTCTTTTTACTTGTATATGCTGTGACTGTATGTTCTTATCCTGTTTAGAATTCAATTTCATATTGTTTTATTTTTCTTTTGCATCTTCGCCAGTACACAGCTTCCACCTTTGAGCATTCTCTTTATTAATATAACAAAAACAGATGTCATATTTTGAACTAATAATATTAAATGAGGCATAAAAGTTATACATAACTTTATTATATCATCAGAACAATAAGGTTAAGGGGAAAATTAAGAAAAAACTCTTTAGGATGGGAGAATGGCCATAATTATACACGATGCAAATATAGCAAAACCGGCAAAATGACATTTAGAAATGATAATGAAACAATAGGAAGAAATGGAAGATAATAATTAAAAGAAGGTACAACATATGAAGGTAAATTGGAAGGATAATATAAATGTAGATAATATTTTAAAAAGATGGCTCTTCTTTAATGATCCCCATTATTTCATAGTGGCCTATATATATATATATATATATATATATATATATATATATATATATATATATATATATATATAACAAAAGTACCCGTTGTTGACTGGGTTCAAAAGCAGCCTACAGAAAATGGACTCTGATTTATGAAAGTATGATAGGTTATGAAAAGGAAGGGTTGTAAAGAGATAGCTTCGAATTTGGGGGTATCAAAACCAAAGCAAAATATGATGAAAGTAAAAATAAAATAGATAAACCCCATAATTTATTATACCATACCTGTTCACACTGAAACACTTATCACAATATTCTGTGGATCTATATTAAAAAACCTTGTTAAACTTTGTGACATATTTCCATTCTATGGAGGTCAAGTGCGAACGAACACCCCATAATTTTATTATATCATATTTCTTCAAACTGAAACATAATTATCAAAGTATACTTATGCAGATAGATATGAAAAGTCTTTATTAAAGTTTCTGCCTATTTCCATTCTATGGAGGCCAGGCGGAAATGCAGACCCCACAATTTTATTATACCATCTCTGTTTAAGTTAAAACATACTTATCAAAGTATTCTTATGTACATCTATATCAAAAACACTTATAAACGTTTTTTTTTAAATTCTTAAATGTTTTATTTCCATACTTTGTGGACCAGGTGCGAACGCAGACCCAAAAATTTTAATGAACCACCGTTCTGCCAAATCAAACATACCCATTCCTGTGTCTCTATACATCTTCTATCATTATATGTAATCAGTTTTTTAAAATAGTCAATCATATAGGAGCCTATTCGTGACCACACACACATTCAGCTTTATATATATATATATATATATAAATAAAATAAGTCTGATGAGAAGGAAAGTATTTCTTTGAAACTCCGTGGATTAAGCACTATCCACTTATCTAGTGTTTCCTTTTCAGATTAAATATGTTTTTAACTCATTTCAAAGTGTTTTTTAACATGATTTATTAACTGTTTGCTCGTATATATACATATATATATATATATATATATATATATATATATATATATATATATATACAGACGGTTTTACAAGTGAAAGAGTAAGAAGGAAAATTAGAAATAAACATGTCAGTGTTCTACTTTAGAAGAAGAATTCCGATTGAAGGAACATACCTTTGGTAGTTTCTGTCTTTTGATGAACACAGGTGTGGCATCACGTCCACTGTTTGGTGTATTCACCTCGCGGATCTCGATTGTGTCATCTGCCAAAAAGTAATGCAGGATCATCTCGTGCGGATCACCAAACATATTTTCCGAATCATCCCATAAGCAAAAGAAACGGAGAACGTGCCGGTCATGTTCCAAGAACTGCTTCAAAGTGTCTAATTTTTGGTAAGGCCTCAAGGGTTGTTGGGCACCATCAACCTTGACAAATAAATATTTAAATGTTTAATTTTAAACAAAAAACTTGTAACAAGTATTGCTATTCAATTATAGACTAGACTAACATAAGATCTGTCAAAATTTACAAGTTGATTCACTTCGAAAAGGCAAATTTAATCTTAACATAAAAAAGGGAATTTACAAAGTAACATAGCAAACTAGTTGCTGTGATGTCGATTATAATGAACTCTTCCAGTTACTATAAAAACCAAGAGAATATGTCTCTTGGCTTTTGCCAACAAGTTATGCACAAGTCATACACACTTGACAGTCGGACTGACGTATAACCACACTCTTTATTTGTTATAATTATGTTTTCTGTTTTATATACACTAAACACAGACTTGTGTTTTTCTTCTGGATTTTTCTTACTGAACCACAATACTAGTATGTTCCAGGGAAGTAATAACAAGGTCGTTAAACTTGTCACCATACGATGACTGTGTTGTATAGTCAGTTCTCTAAATAACGATTTATCTGTTTATTGCTGCCATGTATATATACATAATCATGATTGTGGAACTTCTACAAAGAAGTGTGCTGCTAATAAATATATACACTTATATGCTTGTTCCAATCAAACACGGAGATCATTTCATAAATAATGCTGTGTTTATTATTTTGCCTGTCAGAAGTAGTAGAACGTGTCAAGCCAGGGTGGTGAAAGGTGGAGGCTGGGGGTGACGAACTAACGACGTGATGATCATACACCACTCTATCTCTGTCTTGATGTCCGTCGGATCTCCTGCTTTTATTGACAATTTCTTTCTTTGTTTCATCAGAGGTCAATATGTGTGTATAAAGTCTGACCTGGTTTTTCTTTGTTCTCTGTTAACCTGGAATTTGTGTGTATGCAGGATCTCCAAATTCCTTTGTCCAGCACACGTTTTACATGGTGGCATGCATTATACGGCTTTAAAAAGAATTCCAAAGTAATCTATCTCTGATCAAGTTTTTATCTCTGTCCATTTTCATCCCTACCTTCGATGTTTTTCTTGTTAAAATGTAACATGGCCGTTACATTTTAACATGATGTCGTGTATGAAAGTCTTGCAAAGAAATAAAGGAAATAAATCTGACACAATTTCCTTTCAGTTGAAAGAAAAAGCATTTATTACCGGTCGTTTTCACAGTAAGCCTCCTGACACATATTTCCCAACCTAGTGATAATATGGTCGCATTCCTACTTTTGCTATCAGGGTCAATTAACAGTTTCTTAGTCTGTGTATTAGTATAACCAGCTCTCATGTTTGTGAATTATTCCACTGTATATGGTTGCCTAAAAATCTTGTTAAAAGTTTGGAGGATGAATGAATCTTGCATTTTGTAGAAAAATTCCTGTCATGACACCACATAGTTAAAAATAAACTCTGCCATGTCGACACTTGTTTAAAAGTCTTTCTCTCTGCCACATGCTTTTTTCCATTTTTTTGCTTCATCTGATCCTGCTGTGATGTCTCATTTGTGCAACAACTTGGTCATTTGCATACGTGCCAATGGCTTTGTTACTACCAAGTTAATTTAACCTTCTACCTCTGTTTTACTGATCCAAGAAATCTCATCTAGTCTTTCAATGTGACCATATCATCATAGTCTACTCTTGTGTACATTTACTTATGCTGTCCAGATTTAATATTTCTCAGATTCATCAGAACTAAGTCTGTCCTTAACATTCATATTACACATCCATTGTATCATTCTTATATCATTTTTCTCCATGCAACACATATCCTCAACCCTCATTAGCAAGGTTTCACATCCATGCCTCACAAATTGCATACGCATGTCTGATATTTTGCTGGTTAGTAGTAGCAAAAGTTATTCAAACTATCAGGTTGACAAGAAAGTTCTTGTGGTTTTTAAATTTAACTTCAGATGAACATATCTTGGCTCAAACAAAAAATTATTGATCAAAATAAGCACCATCGGAATCATTTGCTAACGCAAAACAAGTGTATTCATGTCAATAACGTAAAAATCTTGCGTTCTGGTGGCGATGAAGTTGCTAAAAACGTTTTTTATTTACATAGGCGTCACCACTTATCAAGGCCGATAGGCCACTCAAGGATAAGGGTTAAAGAGTGTAGAGTAGTCAAAAGGACAATATAGTAATCGATAGTAATGGAAGTTTGGTAAATTTGTTAACTTAAGTGTAATGGCTCATCAGAAACTCGTTCACGTTGGACTTGAAGACAACAATATTATAGACAGCTGGAAAGCAGGAAAACGGAAGACAATTCCACAGGCGTGCAGTTCTAAGAAAGAAGCTTTGATCATGGAATCTACGTTTAGGTTTAGGCACAGATAAAGAATGTGGAAAATTATTGATAATGTTTTCAGCTAGTCTAATGTTTCTTGTGAAAGTTTGGCGAGGGGGGACCATAGATTGAAGCTCAGTCGAACACTTTCCATGAAAATAACGATAAAGCAGAGACAAACTCGCAACATCTCTTCTGTGAGATAGAGGTTGCAGCGAAGAGAAAAGGACATCTCCCACCAGGCCACGAAGTCTATTTTGAACCCTATCAAGGCAGGACAAGTCTTTTCTAGCAGCTCCTGTCCATATGTGGCAACAGTATTCCATCCTTTGATGTATCTGGCTCTTATATAGATAGAGAATTGCATCAGCAGTGAGATATCTACTGGATCGATAGAAGGATCCGACCATTTTTCCAGCGGCCTTGGCAACAGATTTGATGTACGTATTCCATTTCAGATCAGGAGTAAAGGTCAAGCCCAGAAGCCTGTCAAAACTTGAGGCCTCCCCAAGACGAGAGCCATTCATATTAATTGATGCCAGATGGGGATCAGAACGTTGATGATGTAAAGATATCGCTTAGGTTTTTTAAGCATTTCTCACGCAGAAAGTTGTTAAAATGCTTGAAAAAGTGATAGTCGGTAGGTGAGAGGTATGGAAAGTATAGCGGATGAAGCAGAATTTTGTAGCCCAATTTGTCCAACTTTTGCGGGGTTAGTTTAGCAATGTGTAGTCGGGCATTGCGTAGAGGAAAAATAAGCCTTTTCTGTTGACTAATGCTCGATGTTATTGTTGAAGTTTCTGATGTATTTCATCCATTTGTTGACAGTATTTTCTTGCTGTAATGGTTCCGCCTGAATTTAAAAAACTTTGATAGATGAGACCGGTTGCAGACCATCAAATAGTCAGCATGACCTTCTGTTAATGCAACTCTGCCTTTGGGAAGTGTTGTGGAGCTTTGTCGGTGGCTAACCACTGAGCTGAGCATCGCCAGTTGTCGGAAAGAACCCACTTTTCATTGCAACTCACAACCCGATCGAGAAATGGGTCTACTTCATAACGGCGTTTCTTTTGGTTGTCATTCAATTCATAAGGCACCCATTTATCAAGGTTTTGTCTTTTGAATCTCTCTCAAGTGGTTGGAAATCGTCGTATACGTTACGACTAATTCAGAAGTAAGTTCTTGAACAGTTGTGCATGGATTGGCTTCGACTAAGGCTCTATATTGATCGTTGTCAACATCCGATGGCTGACCACTACATTCATCATCTTCAAGACTCTTGTCACCGCCACAAAATTTCTTAAACCACCATTGTGCTGTGCATTCAGTAGTGGTTCTTGGGCCAAACGTTTTGTTTATATCATGAGCTGTTTCAATAGCTCTTCAGACAAGCTTGAATTGAAATAAGAAAATTGAGCGAATTTGCTTTTTTGCTATCTTCTAGTCAACATACTCTCAGCTTGTTGAGGGAAAGCGTGCCCAGGGTGGCCAAAAGATGAGGTATAAGGACAACATCAAAGTAAATCTAAAGCGGTTTCACGTGGACCTTGAGACATGGGAGGACATGGCTGGGAGCAGGTTGGCATGGAGGAGCGCTGTCCACGAAGGTGCTGCGCTTTATAGCAGTGACCTAAATCAAGCTGCTGAGGATAAACGTAAGCACAGAAAGGACAGATTATCAACCAGACACACCCAACCCCATCCCACCACCACTACCTTTATCTGCCCAAATTGCACAAGAAAAATTGGGCCTAGGATTGGGCTCTATGCTCACCTGAGGACCCACAGAAGCCACAACGGAGGACAGTCTTACTCGGACACGGATGAGTCAACATTGTAAAAAAGAAGACATAATTGTTTTAAAACGATTGTAATTTAAACGATTAGATAGAGTTAAAAACGCTCTTAAAAATGATATATAAAGTAAAGGTATTATAAGGAAAACTTATTTGAAATCAAAATTAAAAATTCCAAAAGAATTTTCTTGTCAACCTAATAGCTCTATCCACTCTGAATTTCACCAATAGCACTATCACCTACTCCACACCATGCTCCCATGACATCACCAATGCTGCAAAACTTTTCAACAATCTCAATCCCTTCACCAGATGTATATTTTCCTTAATCGAGTTCTCATCCAAATCCATTGTTTTAAATTTCTTGCACACAAATTGATTATCCGCTCTCAACCTATGAGTAATTCCACTGCACTCAATTATACAATTCATGTGCACGAAATGATGTTTTATTGTATTAATTATGCAAAATATAAAAATTATTACTTTAAAACTTATGCAAAATATAAAAATGATGTAAATAATTATGTATTATTGTGAGAATTATGTAAAATATGAAAATTATGTTAAAAAAAACTATGCATTACTGTAGAAATTATGCAAAATATAAAAAATATGTAAAAAATAGGCAAAATATAAAAATTAAGTAAAAACACTGTATTACTCTAAAAATTATGCAAACTATAAATCTTATGTAAACATTATGTAAAACAAATTATGTAAAACAAATTATGTAAAAAATATTAAATATCTGTGAAGTCGTTGTCTGAATTAATCCAAACTTATTTTCAATCTTTCTATATCCAACTAAAATTCCCATTAATCGTTATCTTTGAGTTATTTTTATCCTTGGTAAGTAGTGGAACATATATTATTAATTATTAAAGTTATAAAATATTTAAATTATAAAATTATGTAAAAATATATTAAAATAAATATGTATAATATTTTATGAATTTTGAAATATTGTAAATTGAAAGATATACAAACATTCATGTAAACTCGAAAAAAGTTATATAGATTCGTAATTTATGTACACAAACTATGTAAACATTACATAAAACTTATGCAAGCTATGAGAATTACATAACATAGAATATATAAAAAATATATAAATTGTAAAATTATATGAAATATTATTTTTAAAACAAATGGAAAAATATAAGGGAATTTTAAAATCATGTAATAATTTAGTAAATTGTATAATCATATGAAATTCTATTTAAGATTATAAAACAGTATAAATTCTACAATTATGTAATGTAATACAGTCTAATAATATTTTAAGAAAATCAAAAGAAATAAAAATGTGAAATTATGTGAAAAAATAAAATTTAAGCAAAACAAATAAAAATGTAAAAATTATGTGAAAGAAAAATATGTGAAATAATATAGGTAAAGCAAAACGAATAAAAATGTAAAAAATTTGTACAAATATTATTTATTAAAAGAAGTAATGGTTAATTAAAATATATTTATTAAAAAAATTAATGATTAATTAAAATATATTTTTAAACAACGTAATGATTAATTAAAGTATTATTTATTAAACATAGTAATGATTAATTAAAATATATTATTAAACCAAGTAATAATTAATTACAATATATTTATTAAACAAAGTAATGATTAATCAAAACATATTTATTAAACAAAGTAATGATTAATCAAAATATATTTATTATACAAAGTAATGATTAATTAAAATATATTTTTAAACAAAGTAATGATTAATTAAAGTATATTTATTAAACAAAGTAATAATTAATTAAAATATATTATTAAACCAAGTAATAATTAATTACAATATATTTATTAAACAAAGTAATCTTTAATCAAAATATATTTATTAAACAAATTAATGATTAATTAAAATATATTTATTAAACAAAGTAATGATTAATTAAAATATATTCATTAAACAAAGTAATGATTAATAAAAACATTATTATTAAAAAAATTAATAATTAATTACAATATATTCATTAAACAAAGTAATGATTAATAAAAATATTATTCATTAAACAAAGTAATGATTAATTAAAATATTATTTATTAAACGAAGCAATGATTAATTAAAACATTATTTATTAATCAAAGTAATGATTAATTAAAATATTATTTATTAAACAAAGTAATGATTAATAAAAATATTATTTATTAAACAAAGTAGTTATTAATTAAAATATTATTTATTAAACAAAGTAATGATTAATTAAAATATCCTTTATTAAAAAAGTGATGATTAATTAAAATATTATTTATTAAACGCAGAAATGATTAATTAAAATATTATTTATTAAACAAAGTAATGATAAATTAAAATATTATTTATTAAACAAAGTAATGATTAATTAACATATTATTTATTAAACAAAGTAGTTATTAATTAAAATATTATTTATTAAACAAAGTAATGATCAATTAAAATATTATTTATTAAACAAAGTAATGATTAATTAAAATATTATTTATTAAACAAAGTAATGATCAATTCAAATATTATTTATTAAACAAAGTAATGATTAATTAAAATATTATTTATAAAAAAAAGTAATGATTAATTAAAATATTATTTATAAAACAAAGTAATGATTAATTAAAATATTATTCATTAAACAAAGTAATGATTAATTAAAATATTATTTATTAAACAAAGTAATGATTAATTAAAATATATTTATTAAACAAAGTAATGATTAATTAAAATATATTTATTAAACAAAGTAATGATTAATTAAAATATTATTTATTAAACAACGTAATCATTAATTAAAATATATTTATTAAACAAAGTAATGATTAATTAAAATATTATTTATTAAACAAAGTAATGATTAATTAATATATATTTATTAAACAAAGTAATGATTAATTAAAATATCATTTATTAAACAAAGTGATGATTAATTAAAATATTATTTATTAAACAAAGTAATTATTAATTAAAACATATTATTAAACAAAGTAGTGATTAATTAAAATATATTTATTAAACAAAGTAATGATTAATTAAAATATATTTATTAAAAAAAATAATGATTAATTAAAATATATTTATTAAACCAAGTAATGGTTAATTAAAATATATTTATTAAACAAAGTAATTATTAATTAAAATATGTTTATTAAACAAAGTAATGATTAATAGAAATATATTTATTAAAGAAAGTAATGTAATATAAATAAATTTATTAAACAAAGTAATTATTAATTAAAATATATTTATTAAACAAAGTAATTATAAATTAAAATATTATTTATTAAACAATGTAATGATTCATTAAAACATTATTTATTAAACAAAGTGACGATTGATTAAACATTATTTATTAAACAAAGTAATGATGTATTAACCATTATTTATTAAATAAGTAATGATTAATTAAAATATATTTTTAAACAAAGTAAGGATTTATTAAAATATACTTATTAAACAAAGTAATGATTAATAAAAACATTATTTATTAAATAAAGTAATAATTAATTAAAATATATTTATTAAAAAAAATACTGATTAATTAAAATATATTTATTAAACAAAGTAATGATTAATTAAAATATATTTATTAAACAAAGTAATGATTGATTAACATATATTTATTAAACAAATTTATTTTTAATTAATATATATTTATTAAACAAAGTAATGATTAATTAAAACATTATTTGTTAAACAATGTAATAATTAATTAAAATATATTTATCAAACTAAGTGATGATTGATGAAACATTATTTCTTTAACAAGTAATGATTAATTAAAATATATTTATTAAACAAATTAATGATTAATTAAAATATATTTCTGAAGCAAAGTAATGATTAATTAAAATATATTTATTAAACAAAGTAATGATTAATTAAAATATTATTCATTAAACAAAGTAATGATTAATTAAAATATTTTTATTAAACAAATTAATGATTAATTAAAACATTATTTATTAAACAACGTAATGATTAATTAAAATATATTTATTAAAGAAATTAATGATTAATTAAAATATTATTTATTAAACAAAGTAATGATTAATTAAAATATATTTATTAAACAAAGTAATGATCAATTAAAACATTATTTATTAAACAAAGTGATGATTAATTAAAATATATTTATTAAACAAAGTAATTATTAATTAAAACATTATTTATTAAACAAAGTAATGATTAATTAAAATATATTATTAAACCAAGTAATAATTAATTACAATATATTTATTAAACAAAGTAATGATTAATCAAAATATATTTATTAAACATAGTGATGATTTATTAAAATATTATTAAACAAAGTGATGATTAATTAAAATATTATTTATTAAACAAAGTAATGATTAATTAAAATATATTTATTAAACAAAGTAATGATTAATTAAAACATTATTTATTAAACAAAGTAATTATCAGTTAAAATATATTTATTAAACAAAGTAATGATTAATTAAAACATTATTTATTAAACAAAGTAATAATAAATTAAAACATTATTTATCAAACAAAGTAACGATTTATTATATAACAACTATTAAAAAAAAAAGAATAAAAAATAAAATAAAAATATTTGCCAAATTAACAAAAATTAAAATCTGTTTTATTTTGTTTATTAAGACTACTTTTATTCTTACAATGTGTGATGCTACCAAAATTCACACTAGATTTCTCCAGATAGACATTTAGATAAAGTTGTTAAGTCATCATCAGTTATAAAAGGTCTGAACGTTATTTGTTTATATACAAAAGTTAAAGAAAAACAATGAAGCGATACCGTTTTCCGATACAAAGTGTATGGATCTTTTGGGATTGAATTTGAATCTGGAATGCGGACTCCGAGTTTATAAAGAAAATCCCAAGTAAATTTATCACAGCTGACAATTTTGAACTTCTTTGAATAAAGGTTGACTGTTTCATTGATGTTGAAGTCTTCAAGGGTGAAGAATTCTTTCTGATGTGGCGGAGGTTTTGGAATTCGATGTCTTTTTATGATAGTACCTGCAATGATAAATTGAAAAACATGTTTTAGATCAATAGAAAATCATTCGTATTGATTCTTCCAAAAATTTACACATCTTGCACAGTTTATTATCTTGAATTTAATTTACCCGATGAAGATATTGACCATTACCATCAATTGAAAACTAATTTGACCGACTTTTTTTATATGTGTGAATTATCTGCATTCCCAACCTTTTAAATCGTTTCATTTAATATCAGAACTAAATGCACAAATATGAGTGTTAACTAAAAAAACAAGATCATACACAAAATATTGTTAGAAATATATTCCATTGTTTAGCAAATGATAATGTATCTTTACTGCTACATATAAATAAAAGATATGGATTAATAATGTAAATAAAATGTTGTTCACAAAGTTAAACATTTTAATTATTTGTGAAAATCCCACTTTCGATTCACATAAGGCTTATTGGGCGAGTGATAAAATTGATGCCAGTTAAAAGTGTTAACATTTTTTTTATTTAGAGAATGGGCCAACAAACTACAAGTAGCAGCTAAAGCAATAAACAAGGCAAAAGAGAACAGAAAACAATGGAGGAAAGGGGGAAATATGACTGACAAACAAAAAGAAAAACTAATCAAGAAACATGAAGAACTAAAACACAAAATATTCTCACAAGAGGTAGAAAACCGATACAAATCTGAACAGTAAAGAAAAAATAGGACCTTTGAAAAACAATGAAATCTCGTTTTAGCATCAATGGATGAATAACAAAAGCAGAACAATCAAACCTGACAGAAAAAAAGCACTTCTGGGGCAATATATAAGAAAAGTAACAAAACCACAAGAGAAATACTGAATGGATTAAACACATGAAAGAAGACTTTCAGGAAATTTAAGTATGGATAGAAATCGAAATAAATCAAGAAATAATTATGACGATTTTAAGAAAAATGGCAAACTAGAAAGCATCACGCCATGATAGAATACACGCATATTGCTTAATGAAATTTACAAGCTTTCATCAAAATCTCACACAAAACTTGAGAATGTTTACAAGAAACAGATATAACAGAGTGGATGATAAAAGGAAGAATTCCATTAATACAAAAACTCAAGATATAATCCCCAATACAAGTTAACAGACACAGAAAAAAGAATAAACCAACTCATGTATGTAGATGACCTGAAGCTGTTTGCATAAAACAATATGTACTGGAAAAGTCGATAAATAGAAATAGAATGTTCAGCCAAATCATTCAAATAGAATTTGGAATGAAAAAGTGTATACTATTGGAGATGAAATGGGGAAAACTCGAAACAGTAGAAAGCATAGGACTACCACACCAAGACGAGACAAGGAAGCATGATACCTATAGAAACCTGAGAGTTTTGGATGCAGACACCATAAAATCAACAGAAATGAAGGACAACATAACTCATAAAATAAAATTATTTCAAAGAAACGTAATAAAAGAAATAAACATCTGGGCAGTATCCCTAGTAAAATATTCTGAACCATTTATAGGATGGACAAATAATGAACTTTGGCATCTAGACAAGAATACTAAGTAACTAATGACCATACACAATGCACTACACCAAAGGAAGATACTAACCATCATTACATAAAAGAGAGAAAAGATCTTGTGGATGACACACAAATAAAGAATTTGTAAAAATAGAGAATCCAGAAAACAGAAAAAATAATCATCGCAGCAAGAGACACTGCCAAAATGAACAGTGAAACAGGAAACAAAAAGATGAGAAGAAATGGATTAAAGATGAAAGAAGAGAAGCGGCTACATAGATGATTTATAGCTACACAGCAGTTTTGCAGGCATACAGGCAGAACGCCTACTGGATAGAACTTGAATGCCTACTGGATAGAACTTGAATGCCTACTGGAAAGAACTTGAGTTTCTAAGGTCTCTTTGTATAGGAACTTGTCAGAAAAACCTGGCATGAGGATACTTTTTCCTAGAAGTAAACCCTGACGAAATATTCAAAATCACATTTCGTATTCGCAGCCCAAGTAAGGTCTTCTGTGTATGGCTAAGCCACATTAGCTTTTACGAGAAATGGAGCCCCTTCTCCAAGTGATGTTACATCAAGTAACAGCACAAAGCTGGATACTCCAATAGACTAGATAAATTCTTGTCCTGGAATCCAGTAAGACCAAGAGACCAACATGAAAGATATACTACAACATATGAAAATGGTTAATCAGGAAGAGGAAAATTATGTTCTCAATTTCTTTACTAACTCAATGTTTGAGAGATAAAGAACATTAATGGAACATTCGAATATCTATGTATTTCATATAGAGTTCAAGTGTTAGCCCCAGGTAGGGGGCCCCTTGATTTCTGAGAACTTTGACTGAAGTAAAATAAAATAAAATAACAGAACAACATAATCAGAATACAGAATAAACTACAGCGTGAAATGATAAAATTATCGCCATAGAAAAAACGACATGATTCCATTTCCATTTGATGAAAACCGATTTTCTTTTTTTGCTGCAGACCATCTAGTAGTTGAACAGTTGTGTACAAATTCTAAGAGCAATAGGAGCTTTTTATCATGTCTGAAAGTGACATAATGTTCGATGAGCGAGATCAGAGATGTTCCACTGTACAACTCATGCGGTCTACCGATCCAAGTTATGACAACAGGACCATTGCCAGCACCCTCAAAATGCATTGCTGGATTTCCAGGGTGATGAAAACAAAGTTTCCGGCCTTGGTTATGGTCTTTGGTGTGGTTTCAATCATCATGCCACCTCACATCTTCGAAGTCAACACCAAAGTATACCTGGATGTGCTGAACAGTGTGGTGATCCTCTGGTGCAATCAAGTGGCTGCCTGCAGACTGAGTGGACCCATATCGAGGTGGTGATTGAGGCTGAAGGCGGCTTCATTGAATAGATGTCAGCTCTACTACATAATCAAGTTACCTGAATTGATTTTTTCAATAAAGTTTTAAAATAAAGTTGTAATGTTGTTTTCTTTAGGGCGACAATTTTATCGTTCCATGCTATATATATGTATATTTATTTCTGTGGAAATATTCTTTATTCTTTTATATTTCTTTTTTATACATACCGATCCTTATTGAAGAACTCCATGCAATTACAGAGCATATAATGAACAAACGGCAAAAATCTATATTGCAAATTTCATGATGTTGATCATCTTACAATTTATTCCTTTCTTCCAGTTGACATTTACAATTCTTGACAGTATCTGTTTCATAGTACAAAATCATTCACTTAATTATTATATTAATCAGTGAATCTATTTTGCCCTTAACTTATCAGAGAGAAATAGGACTTGAAGTTCAAAATGGCGTAATGTAAGCAAACTATAAGGTATTTGCAACTTCTCTTCCAATTTTAGGATTTTTTTAATCATGTCCAAACGCATTTTATTTCTTTTGGTGGATTGATTGTGGCTATTTCTTCTGATGTCAAGTGTCAACTGAAATAAAGAAATAAATTGTAAGATGGTCAATATCATGAAATTTGGAATATAGACTTTTTTCATTTGTTCATTTTATTTCAATTATGCAGTGGATAGGATAAGTTTAGATAAAGGCATTCGCTTCCTTCAAAAATATTGATTTTATTGTGTTGTGAATAATATTATTTCCATATTATCCTCAAATGCTTGGAATAACATTGGGATTATATGGTTATTTATTTTGTTCAGTGGCAATAGAGAAATTGGTAGGTTTTAAGAGCCCTTTTGTATAATATTTTTGTTCAAAATACTTCCTTTATTAACGATAACCTGTCATTATTTTAATTACTATCAACTTTATTATACTTCATTAGATTTGTTAAAATTATCAATTTCTGAGTTTCTTTATTTTCTTGTTTTGTTTTTTCTGTTTATTCTGGCCTTCCATTACTTCCCCTACAAATAACCTTTGAGAAATTCCCCTGCACATAAATGCATTAATCCCTTTCCTCCCCCTGCCCCGTCCCTCCCTTTCTCTTCAGCCTGATTTGTATTCAGTTGCTACCCCCTTCCCCCCACACCTCTTGACCACTGTTCTTAACCCAATTTCTTAAGGTGACAAGCCCTATTTCACTCAAAGCAGCCCAATGGAAGCAGTAAAGGCTGACATTCTTGCCTCTGACTTGGATTTAATAACCTGTGTTTTATTTACAATTCCTCAGCAAAGGATTTAATCTCATTCTTGAACAGTTTTTGGATTATTCAGCTCGACCACATAGGATTGAACGATCAACAATTCACGATTGTCTATCAAGACTGTTTGAAACTCTGAAAACAAATATATACTTCCTTCGCTTCTTGATATCTACAAAAGATTGTATTACACTTTGGAATCATCCATTCCAGTCTTTTTTGCTCCTTTTTTCTTTATTCATCTTAACAAACATTATTTTTTCTTTATTCATCTTAACAAACATTATTTTTTCTTTATTCATCTTAACAAACATTATTTTTTCTTTATTCATCTTAACAAACATTATTTTTTTCTTTATTCATCTTAACAAACATTATTTTTTTCTTTATTTATCTTAACAAACATTATTTTTTTCTTTATTCATCTTAACAAACATTATTTTTTTCTTTATTCATCTTAACAAACATTATTTTTTTCTTTATTCATCTTAACAAACATTATTTTTTTCTTTATTCATCTTAACAAACATTATTTTTTTCTTTATTCATCTTAACAAACATTATTTTTTTCTTTATTCATCTTAACAAACATTATTTTTTTCTTTATTCATCTTAACAAACATTATTTTTTTCTTTATTCATCTTAACAAACATTATTTTTTTCTTTATTCATCTTAACAAACATTATTTTTTTCTTTATTCATCTTAACAAACATTATTTTTTCTTTATTCATCTTAACAAACATTATTTTTTCTTTATTCATCTTAACAAACATTATTTTTTTCTTTATTCATCTTAACAAACATTATTTTTTTCTTTATTCATCTTAACAAACATTATTTTTTCTTTATTCATCTTAACAAACATTATTTTTTCTTTATTCATCTTAACAAACATTATTTTTTTCTTTATTCATCTTAACAAACATTATTTTTTCTTTATTCATCTTAACAAACATTATTTTTTTCTTTATTCATCTTAACAAACATTATTTTTTCTTTATTCATCTTAACAAACATTATTTTTTTCTTTATTCATCTTAACAAACATTATTTTTTTCTTTATTTATCTTAACAAACATTATTTTTTTCTTTATTTATCTTAACAAACATTATTTTTTCTTTATTCATCTTAACAAACATTATTTTTTCTTTATTCATCTTAACAAAATTATTTTTTTCTTTATTCATCTTAACAAACATTATTTTTTTCTTTATTCATCTTAACAAACATTATTTTTTCTTTATTCATCTTGACAAACATTATTTTTTTCTTTATTCATCTTAACAAACATTATTTTTTTCTTTATTCATCTTAACAAACATTATTTTTTCTTTATTCATCTTAACAAACATTATTTTTTCTTTATTCATCTTAACAAACATTATTTTTTTCTTTATTCATCTTAACAAACATTATTTTTTTCTTTATTCATCTTAACAAACATTATTTTTTTCTTTATTCATCTTAACAAACATTATTTTTTTCTTTATTCATCTTAACAAACATTATTTTTTTCTTTATTCATCTTAACAAACATTATTTTTTTCTTTATTTATCTTAACAAACATTATTTTTTCTTTATTCATCTTAACAAACATTATTTTTTCTTTATTCATCTTAACAAAATTATTTTTTTCTTTATTCATCTTAACAAACATTATTTTTTTCTTTATTCATCTTAACAAACATTATTTTTTCTTTATTCATCTTGACAAACATTATTTTTTTCTTTATTCATCTTAACAAACATTATTTTTTTCTTTATTCATCTTAACAAACATTATTTTTTTCTTTATTTATCTTAACAAACATTATTTTTTTCTTTATTTATCTTAACAAACATTATTTTTTCTTTATTCATCTTAACAAACATTATTTTTTCTTTATTCATCTTAACAAAATTATTTTTTTCTTTATTCATCTTAACAAACATTATTTTTTTCTTTATTCATCTTAACAAACATTATTTTTTCTTTATTCATCTTGACAAACATTATTTTTTTCTTTATTCATCTTAACAAACATTATTTTTTTCTTTATTCATCTTAACAAACATTATTTTTTTCTTTATTCATCTTAACAAACATTATTTTTTTCTTTATTCATCTTAACAAACATTATTTTTTTCTTTATTCATCTTAACAAACATTATTTTTTCTTTATTCATCTTAACAAACATTATTTTTTTCTTTATTCATCTTAACAAACATTATTTTTTTCTTTATTCATCTTAACAAACATTATTTTTTCTTTATTCATCTTAACAAACATTATTTTTTCTTTATTCATCTTAACAAACATTATTTTTTTCTTTATTCATCTTAACAAACATTATTTTTTTCTTTATTCATCTTAACAAACATTATTTTTTCTTTATTCATCTTAACAAACATTATTTTTTCTTTATTCATCTTAACAAACATTATTTTTTTCTTTATTCATCTTAACAAACATTATTTTTTTCTTTATTCATCTTAACAAACATTATTTTTTTCTTTATTCACCTTAACAAACATTATTTTTTTCTTTATTCATCTTAACAAACATTATTTTTTTCTTTATTCATCTTAACAAACATTATTTTGCTTTCTATGACCAACATCATACAATGCAGTTTTATACAATGCTAAAACCAACAAATTTTTATATTTATATAATTTACTAACTCATTTCTTTCTTATGAAGAAAAGAATTCTGCATTCTTTGAAAGTCTGCGAAATAAGGATATACCAACCGTCTTTATTTATTGGAATTTTTCTGTGAAAAAATAAATTTTACATGTAAATTTTGGTTTGCAGCTTTCATTTATGCTTCTTTATATATATATATATATATATATATATATATATATATATATATATATATAGTCATCCACATACAGTACTGTTTCGCTACTTCACAGCTCATCAGTGCGGCTAGACAGGCAACTACCTCAAGCCAGGATTGAAACCAGACCGCCTGTACAGCAGTCAAAGCTTCTAAACATTATGCTATCGGTGGCTGCTTTGTGAGTCGTGAATTAACAATGTTTTGACATCGTCCGAAATACCTAAGCTCGATTTGTTTTATACATAGAGCATCGCTTATATGCTAATGGTAATTCGTGTATCACTTCTCAATATGCTCAACTCAAGATGAGGAGATATATAATATTTATTTATGATTTAGGAATAAATATTATAAATAACCGATGAGTAATATTTTTGTAAAATTTACTATTTAGGGGTTCACCCACTTAAACTCCAAAGTTTTTAAAACAAATTAGAGATAAAGAAATAAACAGAGAAAAATTGCTGTACATCAAATTTATACTTATATTAAGTTACACACTTTTCTGGAGACTAATGCACAGGTGCGAACATGAATAGTGTGTATGTGCTTGGTAAACTCCTAAACTATTGAACTTATTATTGTTGACTATAGAATATGTATTTTAGGCAATGGGGTGATAAATGTGAGCACATTGTTAAATTTATTTAAAATGTTACCATTTAGGACAGGACGACAAACAGAAACTAAATCAAACCTACACAAAATATAGAATTTTTTTATATATTATGAAAAACATGCTAAACTTATTCCTTATATCTCTTCTGACACAAGTATTCTACTAATATATATATATATATATATATATATATATAGATATATATATATATATAGTCATCCACATACAGTACTGTTTCGCTGTTTCACAGCTCATCAGTGTGGCTAGACAGGCAATATATATATATATATATATATATATATATATATATATATTGTATTGTATTCTGACTATTCAAATACTTTGCATTCTCTTTCAGGCCTGGATGGTATAATTTCATCTCAGTCTTTTTATCTACACAAATTCTTTGTCGACATTTTCCGTTGAATCAACTTATTATCATTGCATTCTATTATTGTTTGTTCTCACTGAGAGTTTTGACACAAGACATCATCAAAGACTTCTCACTGTCAACAACATGTGGTGTTCCCTGGAATCTGAGTGACGACAAGTCTCCCCAAATTTCCAGACCTCTCCACCTCTTTTGATAACCTTCACAAATGAATTTGCTTTGTTGCAACAGCTGTTTACCATTGATTTCTCGTTAATAGCGACCATTGGTATTCATTAGAATTTGGGTGGCAATAAGCCTTCCCAAGTTCCCAGTCCTCTTCACACTTACTTATCCAGAGAGGTCTGATTAGTGCTTTCTCTCCTTGGTCTTTCCATCCTTCTTTACCCTTTGCGACTACTGAATGTAGGACCAGTTGATGTCAACATTTTTTTCCTTAAATTTTATGGTTGGTGGTTAACTTACAATTATACAGTTTCAGTTTTGATGATTTCATGTGGTATTTCTTTGTGTTTCACATCTGTGGCAGTTTCTATATGTCCGGCTTGCATCTGTAGCTCATGCATATTAGTCTCCACAGTCAAAGACTTTTCCTTAATATTTTAGTCATTTTCATTATTGTTATCTGTTGTATCTTCTCAGCCATCTTTCTGATTTCAACCTCTGCCATTTTTAAAAAATAGTTTTTCGATATTGTTCCTAGTGCTCCCACTATTATTGGTGTTACCTTGACTTTCTTCATCTTCCAAACCCCTTTCAGCTCTCTGGCCAGTTTCATACATTTTCTCTGCTTCTCCGTCTCCACGATAAACCATATAAAAAGCAAATGCAGCAAGAAGGATACAAGAATAGATAAAATCAAGTGAGGAAGTACATCGTCAATTATGCAAACAACTGAATCTTGAACACTCAGACATATGTACAAGCACAAACCATCAGCAGTACTTGAAAACAGAAGTTACAAAATCCTATGGGACAAGGACGTACAAACAGATAAACCTATCCAAGTAAGAAGACCAGATATCATAATAGTTAACAAGAAGGAAAAGAACTGTCAGATCATAGATTTCACCATTCCAGCAGACTACAGGGTGAATATGCAGGAAATGAAGAAGTGGAGGAAATACATGACATTGTCTGGAGAGTTGAAAGGGATATCAAAGACGGAGAAAGTCAAGATAATACCAATAGTAGTAGGAGCACTAGGAACAATTCTGAAAAACATTGATAAAAGAATAGGAGAGATTGGAATCAGAGGGACAGCTGAGAAAATACAACTCATAACAATAATGAAAACACATCAAATATTAAGGAAAACCCTTGAATGCAGAAACTAATACACATGAGCTACAAAAGTGAAACACATAGAAACACCATATGGAATCAACAAAATTGAAATTGTATCATTGTGAGTTACTCCTTTCCCCCGAAAACAGTGTCAGAATAAACCAAACAAAACAGTCGTGAAGGGCCAAGGAGGATATAGAAAAAGCATTAACCAGACCTTTATTGATGAGTGTGAAGGGATCTTGGGGAGGTTTATTACCACCAAAATTCCAGTGAAGATCAATGGTTGCTTCCAATGAGAATTCAATAGTAAACGACTGTTGTGATAATGCAAATTCATTTGCAAAGGTTATTGAAAGAGGTGGAGAGTAATAGAAATCTGGGAAGACTTGTAGTCACTCAGACTCTAGGGAACACCACAGATTGTTGACAGAAAGTAGTCTTTGATAATGGTTTGTGTGAAAACTCCCAGTGAATAATAATAATAATAATAATAATAATAATAATAATAATAATAACAACAACAAAAATAATAATAATTATTATTATTGTTGTGTTGTTTATATATATTTTTTTATTTACTCCAATAAATTGTTTGCTACTCAAACTTATCTGCAGGAACAGCCTTAAAAGTGTTATGTGTAAAAAGATGATGAAAGATTGAAACTAAATCGGCTCACCTTGATTGATGCCACTGTTCTTTTTCTTCAACTCAACAACCTGGATGGAATCGTCCTCTAAATAAAAATAGATTTGACATTCATGTATTCTGAATGTCTCCTCTCGTCTTTCACTTACGGGTTCCTGGTAGAAAGCACCAAATGAGAGGACTTTCCGATCAAAACTTATCCAGGTGGGTTGGTCGTTTCCTCTTCCAATGTTACTCGAAGCTGGAGAGACAAGCTGGTCTGGCCGAGGCTCCCCACCAATACCTGGTTTAGACTCCCCAACTGGTTGTGTTATGTTGTTACAGATATCGAAATGGTGCGATTTGTGAAATTTGGTTTTTCCAATCTGTGAAAATAGAAAACGATTATTTTTTTTTAATAGACTAGTGGGGGTACTCGGTGTTGCCTGGGTGTTTGTAGGTGTAAAAGAAAACAAAAAAGTGTTAGTAGTCAGGCAGGCTCGATACGGTGACGCGAAGACGGAAAAGAAAGTGAAATAAAACGTGACATCTTACTGCTACAAAGTCATAAGAAGTGGAAGGCATTCAAATTTAGCGATGTCAATCCAAAAGTTGACTTGCTAAGTGAATACGCAGGTGCAGAAATAAACGTTGGCTGAAGGCCAGTTCAGCTTTCCACTGTTTCATTTATTTGTTTCCCCATGATGTTAGGGTAACCAAACTCCTCCCCCCAAAAGGGGGAGATCTCAAATGAATAGCAATTGTCTGATATGAAGGGTATTCTCCACATCGATCAAAGCTGATTGCCTTCAAGACGTGCCGGCCACGAAGGCCAGCGAGTTGATTTGATTCAATTCAGTTTTGTTTTATTGATACGAAAAAACAAACAAACACTGGAAACCAGGGTTTTTTTCCAAAACTCACTCAAAAAAAATGTAGAGACGACAACCGTTCGCAAATCGTAGATATTACAATCTAGGGAGTATATAAAAAGTTCTAAAATATAGTAGCCCCACTGAGAACCTCCGCAAAAAAAGCCTTTGCTGGATATGCAAAAATGCGTGCAGCTGTTTTGTCTTTTATAGAAGATTAAAAAAGATGTTGATTGCTTTTTATAACTCACTTGGAAGGTGACCTATGATGACATCATATCATACATCATTATATCGGGTGGGTTGCCAAAACCAAATTAACTCTTTCCCTCTACAAGAACTTGAAGAATTTGAACTTACAACTTGAAGATTTTCCTAAGGCCATGGAAAATAGAGACCTTCCATGGCCAAAGGAAGATCTTCAACTTGTAAGCCAGTGTCTTCTGTCAATAATTTTGTGTACGTCTTGACATATCTTCCTAATTTAGTGGTTCCATATTTAGGATCCAACAATACCACATCACTGACGATCTCATCTTTTGTCCTGTAGCAATGTCAAGCATATCATGGTTTTTCTCTTATTACTCAAGAGATCCTACGCAACCGACCATACAGATGTCGTCTTATAGTTTTAATGTAGGAATTTCAATAATATTCTTCTTGATCTCTTTAAATACAATCTGCTGGCCTCAATGTGATGAAGAAGTGAAAACGGGGTCGTGCTGAGGCTTTCATCTGGGTTTAGAATCCCTTGCAGGTTCTACCATGATGAACAGATTTGGCAGCACCAGTTAACGACTGAACCTTGGCCAACTGTAGCAGACAATGGTGAAATCCTGAATTTGCAGCAAGGTAGATTTGAATAGGCATCCAATGAAAGCATTATTAATGGATCAGTGGTGCCCATGGCACAGGATGTTGGACGGAAGAGGTTATGGTCAACCCAATAACCAAGATCAAACAGCTCAGTTAGAGAACTACCGCAACCCAGTGTAGTGCAGTGGATGTGATATACTACACTGACCCTCCTAAAGGAAGAGGTAATGACTGAGAGGATGGTATTATGACAAATGAGCACTACTCCTTCAAAAAATAGGAGGAGTTAATGCCTGGGAAGATAATAATCATGATAACAGAACAGATACTACACTATTACTCCTACAAAAAGGAGAAGGTAATTCTGAGAGGACATAAAGACAAACATATACTATACTGTCCCCCCTCCTCTAAAAGATAGAGGTAATTTTTGGGACAAATGTATCATGATGAATGAAAATATACTACAGTACCCATCAAAGGAGGAGGTAAATTCTGGGAGGATTTAACATTGCCCCCAAAAAGATGATACTGCCCTAGTAGAATAGTATCATGATGAATGAACGAACATATAATACACAGCTCCCTAAAGAAGGAGGTAATGCATGGTAGGATAACATTGTGACAACAGAACAGCACTCCCCTAAAAAAAAGGAGAAAATAGTCTTGAGGATATGAAGCTTTCAATACAAGTAGACCATTCAGGTATTTTAGATGCGATGCAGGACACATTTCTATTGGTTTAAGATGAATTTCAGATATAAAGGATCATAAGTTGTCCCGATCCGCTCTTGAATAACGATAAAGTTTGTGATGAAAAAGGGACATCAAAGCATTTCCTGTACCTTGTTTTGATCTTAATTGAGACACCTGAATTGTGAAAAGATCCCAGAGGAATTTAGGGAAATGCGCGTTTGCATCCATATAATTAATAGTTGAATACGTAGCATATAATAAACAACAAAACCTCTTTTAAAACAAAGGAAACTTATGCATTTACTGCCTCGTGCTTTCCTTAATGTTTCTCAGGTGTTCTCAGCTGCTGATAGGAATAACAGGAAGCGGCTGATCACGAAATGTTAAAACGCTATGAGTGACATATGGCCGAGTGGTCCTAGACGTTGTATCAAAGTTTACAGTTACCCAAAGGTGCTGAGTTCAATCCTGAACGAAGGCAGTAAAAAAGTAACATTCAAAACAGAGAATCAGCAATTATGTCCCAGAGCCTAGCTGGAGTCCGAACACGGTATCCCCGTAATAATAATAAAGCGTTGGGTTCGAGACTCCTAACAAACGGTTCTCCAGTTCGATACAAAACACCTGATGAAGGCCGGAGGGTAAAACGGCCGAAACGTTGTGACTATAACAACCAAGATGAGGAAGTCAGTCCGACAATCTCAATCAATGAAAACACCTCATCTCAAAAATATAGACAATTACCGCTACGAGAAAATTATAATGATAAACAGGAAAAACATGAAAATACAATAAATAAAAGTACAAACATGTATGTAACCCAATTCTAACTCTACCCCTAACCTACATGATTATTTTTTTTTTAAATTTCTTCCAACTTATAAACCATAGCCTTCATAGAATAATATTAGATAAAAACAGACAGCGTATTCATTAAAAAATTGAGGAATGTTTGGTCGACATTTTCTGGTTATTTCCACCAGCTGCTGAGTGAGACCGAACTAACTTTGTGGAAATTTGGTTCTTTGGGTGAGTAGATCGGCCAGCAGTTGTCTTCAGTGAAGGTCGTCTAAGCTGAAGTGTCCAGTGGACAGATAGAGAAAGGAGAGAACGAAGAGGGGTCTGTCTTTGCTGCTGGTTGGGTTCTCTCTACTGGCCGATCTCGGTTCCCAAAAGGGCTAAAAAGTTCCTTAAATGGCAGAAGGAATCAATACACTCTACCAGCTGATTGGTCACTGTGTGACCAAATAGCTCAGGGGGAATATTGATTTGTGAGAGGAAACAGATTTTAATTTGTGACTTCTACAGGACCTGAAGCATTAGGTGTGTACATTTAGACTTCAGACTAAACAAGGCCGATAGCCATTAGTTGCATGCTCTCGTGTAATGAATGAATGTGTGAATGTAGGATTGACATGAAATTCTTAAAGATAAACTAAAATGACCGAAAAACTTGTCTGAAATGACTTAAATAAATAAAAAGTAAATGACTTAGGATGACTTGAATGCTTAAAAAATAACTGGAATGCTTCAAAAACAATTTGAATGATTTGGAGAATGACTTGAATGGCTTTGAGACTGACTGGTTGTAAAGGAGTGATCATTTTACATTAAATTAATACAGACAAGTGATCCCCCACTTTATATCACAAAGTTACAAACATAAGTACAGCATGTAGTAAGAATAGATACTACACTTTGATCTTGGCCAAAAGGTCAAGAAATGGTATTTATTTGCTCCCCCACCGAGCAAATTAGGCACAAGGCCGATTTTTAATGTGAGGAGTGAAGGGTAAATGTGGACCAACTCCCCGGGGAGTAGAGGAGCTGGATAGTGGCAATTGGTATGAAGGGTTGCACCTACATTGACCAAGGTCTTATATGTGGGATTGCTTGCAGTATCTGCCGGAACAGATACTACACTTACCGTGTTCAACAGCGAGCTGCCGCCATTTGCATTTTTCAAATACATCAGTAAACACTGTATGTTTTTCGAGCCGAATAAACACGTTATATGAAATAAAAGCACTAAAAAATTATCCAGTTAGGTAGAAAAGTAACTTATCTTGCCTTTGATAACATTTATTTGTTATATATTTGATTTTTGACAACTTTTTCGAATCTATGTGTATAGTATAACACACCTTTTTATTGTTTGGTAAAAGTACAGAATAAGTACTAAACACTCGCCTCTCCCCATGTTAAGAATGGCTCTCTAAATAATAACGTTATTATTTCAGCACGGTAACGTAAGTGCATAAGTACTGACTCCATTTTAACCCCTCCCCCATGTTAAACGGGCCCTGGGTTTCATCTGATTCTTTTTGGGGAGGCTATTAATAAGGGGTTATTGGAACGTGACCCTTGTACGTAATTAGTGTATTACGTGTGTGACCTCACTTTCACTAGAAAGTTTCGTCGTTCCAAACAGATTTAGCGCACGTAAGTCAAAGTAACAATAACATTCGAACATACTTAATCCTTTGTTAACGAAAGAAAGCGAAGTTTATCGATGAGCAGGATGGATGTCAAATCAGAGCTTTAGTCTTATGAAAACACAATTGCAAATTATTACAATGAAAAATAGAAGAAGAAGAAGAAAAAAAAAGCCAGCAGGACGACTTTCTTTACTTACATCGTGATTGAAAGAATTGCCGGGCAAAAACGGAAGGGACATGTTTTTTCTTTCTTTCTTTCTTTTTTCTTTTTAAAACTTTTTTTTTTTTTTAAATTTCTCTCGTGATTTTTTTCTTTGTTGTTGTCAACGTTGAAGGTGAAAACGAGAGGCAAGTCAATGAGAGTTCGGTGTGGTTCGTTTAATAAGCCAATCTCGGTGTTAGCGCGTTGATCAATTTAGACAGTTGATAATTAATTAAGGAAAAAAAAAAGGCGGAACAAAACCTGTAATAATTAATTACTTGTTATGTTTGCGTGTTGACTGAAAGGATTACCAAGAAGAATACAAAAAAAAAAAAAAAAGAGATCAAATAAAGAAAGCTGATTGTCTTGAAATGTCTTCCAAGTCGCCGAACGTGTTAATACGTGGAATTAAGAAGAAACCGAGGCATTCGGGGTTTCAGGAGGACATGGGTGTTATTTTTTGTTGTTATGTTACTATGGAAACGAAGACGACTAAATGGGCAAGTGGGTGGGTTGAGAGAGAGAGAGAGAGAGAGAGAGAGAGAGAGAGAGAGAGTGTATGTGTGTGTGCATGATTATATGATTATATGTATATTGTATGTATATATATATGTGTGTGCGTGTGTGTGCCTGTGATTAAAATTGGTCACAGCCATTAATTATCGATATCTTCAATAAATTATCAGTTAATTAAACTGATAGATAGTTTCATAATTTTATCAATAATATTGGTAAATGAATATTTTGTTTTCTAAATTTAAATATTTTAATTTTCATAAATAACAACCATCTCAATTTGACCACTCATATATATATATATATATATATATATATATATATATATATATATATATATATATATATATATATATATATAGAGAGAGAGAGAGAGAGAGAGAGAGAGAGAGAGTCCATGATTGTAAGTAGTAAAGTTATATTACGATAGTAACCAGCATTTATTTTCCTGACGCAAACTTGGACTCGTGCCATATTTTATGTATTTGCTCATAAACAAACAAATAGTCGCCCTTCTAGGCTGAAAATGTGTAGACTAGAACAATCCGAAAATTGGAGACATCAATAGACTTTAATAGAAATGAAATCAGTCTTTTTGGTACTTATTTAGTTAGAATTAAACCTATTTTAAATAACTAAATTACAAAAAAATCTTTAAAATGTCATATTCCAAAATTGCTGTAAATTGATTAAGTATTTCTTTTGTATATAGAAAATCATTTTGTTACGGTTTTAGCAGTTTTAATAGGGAAATGTAGCCATTACAAGGCTGCGTTTTGATCTCGATAGTTCGAATTAAGTTGTCTCCTCTTTATAAAACATGGAGAATTCAAACATAACGTCTCGCTTCGTCATAAAATTTGTTTTCTTAGAAAAAGAAAATACTTGGTCAATTTGCCTGATTTTTGGAATATGACATATTCGTTCCGTGACGGGTACATACATCATAAAGTTTTTGTTTTGCGTTTTTCCTGTATTTTTGTTTTGGAAATAGGTTTTATTCTAAATAAGTATCATCTTTTTATGCTCTCGTTTCTCCATTTTTTTGTTAACTCACTATTTTTTCTAAATTAAAAAAAAAAAAAAATACAATGAGCACTTAATTTATTTTGGCTAATTAAATGTTATGATGTGGCTGTATATTACCCACAAGCGTTATAGTTACAGTCAATCTACACCACTCTGCAAGTAGTATCTCTATTATGTTTCTTCTTAAGAGCGTACATCAGGTTATGGAAGTAAAACGTTATATACCCTCCCATATATATATATATATATATATATATATATATATATATATATATATATATATATATATATATATATATATATATATAAATAAAAAAATAAACATTCATTTATTCATTTACCCAATACCCGACGCCGTCAACAAGAAAATATACATGAGATTCTATTTCTTTTGTACGATTACATGTCAACACTTTGGAAAAATTACAAAAAATATTTTCGATCTTAGAGTGGGGGTTCGCTTTTTAAATTCTAAAATGGCCGCTATTAAACTACTAGTATATTTTATTTAAAACAAAAAAAAAATGTGTGTCATCACGCAATGTTTATCGTTTGTAACTCAGACTTAGGTTTCATGCTGGAGTTAATAAAGGGCATCTTTTTATAAGGTCTATCTTATTTCTGCTAAAAAAACGTTAGTGTGGGCGGAGCTAAAATCACTCACAATAAAATAATAACCTGTATTTATACTGAACTAACTTTTCGCAGTGTATCATTAAAACTATTGTGCATACCTGCTTTCCAGCTCTGAACATTTTCATGCTTATCAGTTCATTTCTATAATTTTCAAGTTATAAATAAAGTAAACCATAACCATCGTATTTTCCGTATGTCCGATGCAAAAGCACACCCCACGATATTATTGTAAATAAATAAAATTAAAAATAAATAAATAATAAAAATAAATAGACCACAATTAGAATAGAATGTTAGTCGAGAAAAATTAGGCACTTGTGCATCTATGTTACCGCGCTAAAATAATATCGTTATTTAGAAACCCATTTTTAATATAGGGAGGGGTAGGGTTTTGTAACCATTACGTACTTTCACCTAACAATTTAATAAACAAAAAATATCACAAACTGAATTTAACTCGAAAATACTATTTAAAAAATAACGCGGTAACATAGTTGCATTCATTGCACAAGCACTGAAACTTGTTTTGATCTTTGTATAAGGCTTTGTTTTCAGTTGCGTTCCCGGACAGACAGACAACGGTGCAGTAGATAGAAAAGATGTAATATTATCTGATTGATACATTTAAATACTAAACGATTAAATAATACATAAAAGAAGCAAAAATAACATTAATCAGAGACTGTATTTATAATAATTCTGGTTGCCACGACAACAGTGACCGTAAATTTAGTCAAATAGAGTTACTTCCCTTAAGGTCAACTCGTCACCGTCAATTTTTGTTGTCGGGTAAACGCATTTTCTCTGCCAAATTTTATACACCGTGTTCCTTTATTGCTACTGTAAGTCTTTTGTTATAATTTTATCTTTCACTTATGATGTTAATCTACTTATCATATATATATATATATATATATATATATATATATATAAACTGGTATTGGGACCGAACTATTGTTTGTTGAATTAATTTAGCGCAAAAAGAACACACAGATTCAATGGGTAAATCTTGAGTTTTGTAAACAGAAAAAGAAAAGCTAAACTTATTTGTAAGATGATAACTCAGGCGATGCACTCTTCTTTACAGTTATGATACAACGTAAACGAGAGAAAAATGCCTGAAAATGGGGACTAACGAATACCACAAATAAAGCAAAGCATTGTGATGCAAGGGAAAGAACTCTACATGCCATCTTCTACACTTGACGATCGCTTTCGGTATTTTCGTACAAATATGTCATTTTTGTGGTGGTGGTGGTGGTGGTGGTATTAATAATAATAATAATAATAATAATTAAATTTTTTTTTTAGCAATATCTTATCTTTTATCGAATGCGGTGCAAATAGCGCAAGGGGATCTGAAATTCAAGCCTCGTTTTCAGTTTGGAAAAAGTTAGGTCACGTCCTACCCGGTCGACGGTGTTACGGGCTGAGTAACGACTGTTTATTGTTAGAAGATTGTTCGGGATTTTAGCGGGTGTGGGGGCGCTGTGCATTGCTTTTCCTACAGAAAAAAAAAAATATTTTAGAGTTCCAAATATAAATTTAAAGTAAATTGATTTTCTATTTCCGGGCCATTCTAGGTTAAAGGACATTTAACATTTTTGTCACTGATCCTAAGTCTAAGTGGCAAAGTCATAAAATCACATGTAATCGCTTGAAAAGGTGGCCACCTACCTCTAAAAAGTATTTTCTATTGCAAAAAGATTAACTGCCCTAAACCGCATGTATTGTCATTTTTTTTTTTTACAGTCATCAAAGCCCGTAGGCCACTCGAGGATAAGGGTTAATGAGTGTATGATAATCACGAGATAACTGTGTATTAATAGTGAAGGAAATGGGGTAGAAATGGCTTATTTAATGGGGCGGCTCAACAAAACTTTGTTTACATTGGACTTGAAGATGACCATACAGTAGTCATCTGGAAAACAGGTCAGCAGAACAGAGTTAGGAGTGTGAGAGGAGTGGGTAAAGCCTTCATCATCATCATCATCATCATCATCATCATCATCATTATTATCATTAGTGGTAGTATTAGTAATATTCCTATGAAACGCAGATTATTTTATGAATGCTTTATGCAACATTTGACTGAATTTTCACAAAAATTTTGAACCAAAAAACTGCTATTATTATTCCTTACTCATTACGAGTGATCACTCCCCAGCAAAATTGAATAGTGTTCCCTAGAGTCTGAGTGACAATAAGTATCACTAAATTTCCAGTACATTCTGTTTCTTTTGATCGCAATTGCAAATAATATTGTTTTCTCATGATAGGCTTTTACCGCTGAGTTTCCAGTTCTAATAAATGTTGCCGTTCTCTTGAATTTAAGTAACTCAAAACCTCCTTAAGCTTCCAGTTCTCTTAAAGCTCTTCCGGTGGAGATTTGCATGGTATTTTTCCCTCCTCGATCTTTCCATCCATTTAAATCTTCCATCTCCATTTTTCCTATTGGTTCTATAATTTATAGATTATTTTTTTTCTTATATATCTGTCACTGCTCCTTTGTTTACGATTAGAACAAAGCAAATGCAAACACACCGTCAGCTAAAAGACGACACTCAGAAATAAGACTGTGCTAAAAATAGAAACAAAAAATGAAATGTAACAAGTCCTCAGACATACCTCTCCATCGTACAGTATATCGATACTCTATGGCTGACTGGGATAACTTCCATACACTTATATCAGATCTACCTCTGCGTTCCATGTTTAAAAAGGATGTGTCCTCTATAGTATCAGACCTGACGGAATGGTTAATTGTAGGTATAGACCGTTTCATACCCTCGAAAAAGTTCCAGCAAAACCTTAACAGCCAGCCATGGTTCTCTCCAGAATGTGCTGCTACCATTGTGCACAGAAATCACTTTTTCCATTGCTTCTAATGTAATAAATGTACTGACACTAAAGCCGCTTTCAGGACTGCTAGCAACCACTGTAAATAAGTAATAAAGAACGCAAGTGAGTTGTATGCTCAGTCCGTCAAGTCCAAAGTAGCTGAGCAGCAGCTTAGTTCCTACCAGTTTTGGCAAATAGCAAACAGAATTCTGAACAGAAGTGTGTGCTCTATTCCAACTATCATCAATGGACCTGAGATAATCACGTCAGCATCAAACAAAATCAAACTCTTTGCCAAGAACTTTGTAGCTAATTCTACCCTTTGTGACTAAGGCCGCCAACTCCCAATATTTCCTCCTATATCAGAAAACATGCTATGTGATATGTTGCCAAGCTAATCAGAAACCTTGATTCCAGTAAAGCAACCGGCCCTGATGGCATTCCAATTATACTACACAAAAAATTTCAACCAGAACTAGCGCTCATACTTACAAAACTGTTTAAACGTTGTCTTAAGGAGAATTGCTTCCCATCAGCCTGGAAAATCTCATCAGTATGCCCTGTATTTAAGAATTCAGGTGATCGCTCATCTCCCTCTCAGTACAGGCCAATAAGTCTCCTGTGCGTCATGAGTAAGTTGCTGGAATCTGTGTTAAATAGAGAAGTAATCAACCATCTCAGCAAAAATAACCTTCTTAGTGACACACAATATGGTTTCCATTCTACTAAATCTACAGCAGATGTGCTTACAGTTATACCTCAAAGGATTAGCGAATCTCTTGACAGAGGCAACCTTTCTAGGGCAATTGCTCTTGACATATCAAAGGCCTTTGATAGGGTATGGCATAAAGGTTTACTTCACAAGATCTCCAGCTATGGTATAGCTGGAAATGTCTTCTCAATTATTGAATCATTTCTCTCTGATAGGTTCATAAGAGTAATAGTTGATGGGCAGAAATCAGAAGCTCACAGTATTAATGATGGAGTCCTCAGGGGTTCATCCTGGGTCCAACTCTCTCCCTGATCTACATTAATGATCTTCCAAATCACATCCATACATCATTCGTAGACATTTATGCTGATGACACTACCATCTATGGTAGCACATCTAAGACCATACACAATCAAGTTCTCTCCAATCTTGAGCACATTGTACAATGAGGAAAGAGGTGACTGGTTACTTTTAATGCATCTAAAACCAAGCTTTTATCTTTACATCATCAACACTCTGATCCCCATCTGGCATCAACTGAAATGAATGGCTCTCGTCTTGAGGAGGTCTCATGTTTTGACAAGCTTCTGGGCTTCACCTTTACTCCTGATCTGAAATGGAACACATACATCAAATCTGTTGAAAAGGCCGCTGGAAAAATGGTGGGATCCTTCTAACAATCCAGTAGATATCTCACTGCTGAGGTAATTTTCTGTCTATATAAGAGCCAGATACGTCCAAGAATGGAGTACTGTTGCCACATCTGGGCAGGAGCTGCTAGAAAGGACCTGTTCTGCCTGGATAGAATTCAAAATAGACCTCGTAGCCTCGTAGGGGGTGTCCTTTTCTCTTCCCTGCAACCTCTATCTCACAGAAGAGATGTTGCGAGTTTGTTTGTTATTTTCATGGCAAGTGCTCGACTGAGCTCCAGTCAATCCCCCCCATCGCCAAACATTCACAAGAAACACTCATCTAACTGAAACCACTGTCAATAATTTCTTCCACTCTTTATCTGTGCCTAAACCTAAACATAGATTCCATGAACAAAGCTTCTTTCTTAGAACTGCACGCCTGTGGAACTGTCTTCCATTTTCCTGCTGTCCAGCTGACTACAATATGGTTTTCTTCACGTCCAACGTAAACAAGTTCTTGATGAGCCATTCCACTTAGGTTAACAAATTTACCAAATTCCAATTATTAACGATTACTATATTGTCCAATTGACTACTGTACACTCTTTAACGCTTATCCTCGAGTGGCCTCTGGGCCTTAATAAGTAGTGATGCCTATGTAAAAAAAAAAAAGAAAACACAAAATTCAATTTGAAATAACAGACATTTTACTTTTACGTTACATTTTTGCTCGTAAGAAATCCCATCTAAAATTAATTGATGCTCTGTTTTTTGGCAGTAGCTGACTGTAGCATGAATACCTCTCCATGAAACAAGCGACTTTCACAGCAAATCTTCAACTCTGCTCGGCAGCTAGGAGCCTCGCAAATCCAGACTTGACTCTTGTCAAGTTGTCAGACTCAGTTGCCGTGGGGACCAGGGGCAGCAGTACCCAAAACAGCTCTTTTCAACAAACTAATTATGCAAGTCACAAACTACCTGTGTGTGATATACACTCTACTCTCTATTGCTGCCTTCCTACTTGGAATTCCCCCTTACAGCCTGCCACACCAATTTCTGCAGCTTCCAGCTCATTCCTGGAATTATAATTTTCCTTAAGTTCATCCATAATTAAATTTTTATAAGTGTTATAACTCCTGCTAAGAATGTTCATGTATGCTGGAACTATTATTATTAGGATAAATACATATATTTAAATGTTTTGAGAAGAATTGATGATGAAAAATAAAATTGAATAAATTAAAATATTTATTGATCCATCAAGAATTCAAGCAATGAATTGAAATAATGAAAAATCCTTAACTCATGGATTTTCAAAGATAAGCTCTTTTCATCTGAAGATAAGCATTAGTAAAAGTTTCACTGGTTAGTATAAATCTGAATATATATATATATATTTTTATATATATATATATATATATATATATATATATATATATATATATTCAAAGTATATATATATATATATATATATATTCAAAGTATATATATATATATATATATATTCAAAGTATATATATATATATATATATATATTCAAAGTATATATATATATATTCAAAGTAACTTTTTTGTAAAAAATAAAAGGTATTTTCACTAGAGTAACAGATAATCAACTAATTAACAATTAAATCCATTAATTAAAGAAATATTAATCTGTGAAGTCGAATAAATAATTCAAGTTTGACTTGATTATAATGTTGTATAAAAAAAATAAAATCATCGTTAAAATTTTGAAATCTATTCAGTTTTATTTTTCATTGTCTTTTTTTTTCCTATTTCTTTAATTACTTTATTATTATAAATTATTATTATATATTAGATATACAGGAAGGGGGTTTGGGTATAAGGCTGGGGTAGAAACCTCTGCCTTATACCCAAACCCCCTTCCTGTATATCTAATAACAAAGAAAACCTAGAAATATTGCCACATGTTACCTAACATATATTGTACTCTGAAATCCAGTATTATAGCCTTACAAATACCCCTTCATACTGCTGTTGTCGTTTCGGTTGCATCTATCAAAAACTACCCCTCCATAGATAATAGACACCTTACACACCGTTAAAATAGAACTACCACCCATCCACGCTATACCCCAACTTTAACCCTAAAACATATACTACATCCATTTAAGACTATGATAAAGACTCTATACACCTTTCTACATTACACTATATATAATACACTCCTCCTTTATTTAGAATTCGATACCCCCCCAACATCATCTATAATTTTATTTGATCTATTTCGTTCCTAATGAATCCCACGCTAGATGCAGTGTCCCCACTATGTTACTTAGCATCTTCTCTACTCTTCTGATGAGAAGCATTAGGCTTCGAAATGCCTTGGCATAAAGAGTACCCTCTATCTCCCAACTAATTGTCTGTAATCCCTTATTGAATAAATGAACCAATCTATATTCACCAATATATAGTTTTGTGACTTCATTTCCCATTCCTATTGTTCTCATATATAAGCTCCAAAGATACTTGTTGAGCTTTAATAAGTCTTCTCTTATAGAATTGAGCTCACTCTTTTCCTCCAACACACTAAGCTATATATATATATATATATATATATATATATATATATATATATATATATATATATATATATATATAATGAAAGATTTTATGTAAATGCTATTTTCTTTTGCGTCATATGCTAAATGATCATATTACTATTTGTCCTTTTTATTTTTACATTTTATAAGATATTCATAGTTTTGGTATTACAGGATTGTTTGGCTGTGAGTAACATCAATCAAAAAACGAATTGTTTTTGGACCCTGCGGGCTTCTCAATGTGTATCTGATGATTCCTGCAATCAGTTATGACCTTTGTGTACTTTCGCTTCAAGTCTTGAAATATTTGGTTAATTTTTATAATTTTCACGTTATAAATGTTAAAACGTCTAATTTTTAGAGATATCATGATTGGATTGTTAAAATCATATCGTTTAATCCACTTCAATTCTTATATGTACATGACATTCATGCTAACTCAATATGTAGCAACCCAAAGTACAACACAAACGTCAATCATAAAACAAACTTCAAGTTATGTCAAACATGTAATGTTAAATCTTATGTAATTTTTGTAAAAAATTTAAGAAATATTTATAACACAACTCTCAAAATATATTATTTTTAATTGGAATTCATTATTGAGATGAATATTAGATATTAATTTTATTTGTTGCAAACTCCTATCCTCGTCTTTTCTTAACTGTTTCACAATGTTTCGGCCAACTATTGGCCAAAATGTGGTAAGACGACAACAACTACGGATGGCAGTGATTGCTGAGAATGCAGTCCAGGAGATTCAGAATTCCTATCCGTCGCAGTTACCACCTGACGAAGGCCAGAAGAATAGTTGGCCGAAACATCGATAAACAACTAAGAAAAGATGAGGATAATAGTCTGCAACAAATCAAATTAATAAATAATACTCATCTCAATAATGAATTCCAATTAAAATAATATATACCATTTGGTATGGACCCAACCATGGAAAATCAGATAATAAATAAACATGAATTTATAAGACAAAAAAAAATTCAATCTTGATCGCCCTTCAGGGCCTGTGGTGCAATTGATAGAGACATTGAATCTCTACAGTTCCAGGGGAGAATTGTCTGAAGATAGTTGTTTCAATCCTACCCAAAGCCGGCCAGAGGCTTACTTGGCCAAAACGTGATTAGACGACAATGACTACGGAAGACAGTAATTGCAGTGAATGCAGTCAGGAGATTCAGAGTTCCTATCCGTCGCAGTTACCACCTGAGGAAGGCCAGAGGAATAGTTGGCTGAAACGTCGTGAAACAACTAAGAAAAGATGAGGATGATAGTCCGCAATAAATAAAAATTAATAACTCTCAAAATATCCTATATGTACATTCATTCATATATACAGTGTAACCCAGATATAAGTAAAACAGATATAAGAGAGATTTTCTCTAGTCTCAAATTAGAGCCTGTGTTAATCTACAGTGTAACGCAGATATAAGAACCACGGATATAAGTGTAAACCGGGTATAAGATAGCTGTTTCTATAAAGAAGAAGAAGGAGTCTCTTATATCCGGGATACATTGTATATATATTTCCCCAAGACATCTGGCCTTGCCTAGTTTCAAATGATCTGAAATCACAGTAAGGGGAGACTTGATTCCAAATATTTCTTATATGTTATATCTCCCCATTTTTGGAAATAAAGTACGATTATGAATATCTCCAGTATCAAATAATCATTATACACTGTGAAATCTACTTTATGTATGAAAACCAAAAAGAGGAGATATAACATATGAGAAATATTTGGAATCATGTCTCCCCTTACTGTAATTTTTTTTTTTTTTTTACAAAGGCATCACCACATTATCAAGGCCCAGAGGCCACTCAAGGATAAGGGTTAAAGAGTGAACAGTAGAAATTGGTCAATATCGTAATCATTAGTAATGAAAATTTGGTAAATTTAATAACTTATATGGAACGGCTCATCAAGAACTTATTTACTTTAGACTTGAACACAACCATATTGTAGTCAGCCGGAAAGCAGGAAAACGGAAGACAATTCCACAGGCGTGCAGTTCTAAGAAAGAAGCTTTGTTCATGGAATCTACGTTTAGGTTTAGGCACAGATAAAGAGTGGGGGAAATTATTGATAGTGTTTACAGCTAGACGAGTGTTTCTTGTGAAAGTTTGGCGAGGGGGGACCATAGATTGAAGCTCAGTTGAACACTTTCCATAAAAATAACGATACATCAGAGACAAACTCGCAACATCTCTTCTGTGAGATAGAGGTTGAAAGGAGGAGAAAAGGACATCTCCTACGAGGCTACGAAGTTTATTTTGAACTCTATCAAGGCAGGACAAGTCCTTTCTAGCAGCTCCTGCCCAGATGTGGCAACAGTATTCCATCCTTGGACGTACCTGGCTCTTATATAGGTAGAGAATAGCATCAGCAGTGAGATATCTACTGGATCGATAGAAAGATCCCACCATTTTTCAAGCGGCCTTGGCAACAGATTTGATATACGTGTTCCATTTAAGATCAGGAGTAATGGTCAAGCCCAGAAGCTTGTCAAAACTTGAGGCCTCCTGAAGACGAGAGCCATTCATTTCAATTGATGACAAATGTGAATTAGAATGTTGATGATGTAAAGAGAGAAGCTTGGTTTTAGATGCATTAAAAGTAACCAACCACTCCTTTCCCCATTGTACTACGTGCTTAAGATCAGAGGAGAGAGAATTGGAGAGAACTTGGTCGTTTACTGTCTTAGATGTGCTACCATAAATGGTAGTGTCGTCAGCATAAATGTCTACAAATGATGTAAGGATATGATTTGGAAGATCATTAATGTAGATCAGGAAAAGAGTTGGGCCCAGGATGGATCCCTGAGGGACACCGGCATTAATACTGTGAGCTTCTGATTTTTGCCCCTCAACTACTACTCTTATGAACCTATCAGAAAGAAATGATTTAATAATTGAGAAGACTTTTCCAGCTATACCATAGCTAGCGATCTTATGAAATAAACCTTTATGCCATACCCTATCAAAGGCTTTAGATATGTCAAGAGCAATTGCCCTAGAAAGATTGCCACCGTCGAGAGATTTGCTAATCCTATGCGATATAACTGTAAGGACATCTGCTGTAGATCTAGCAGAACGGAAACCATATTGAGTGTCACTAAGAAGGTTATTTTTGTTGAGATGTTTGATTACTTCTGTATTTAACACAGATTCTAGCAACTTACTCATGACGCACAGGAGACTTATTGGCCTGTACTGAGAGGGGGATGAGCAATCACCTGAATTCTTAAATAGATGGCATACTGATGAGATTTTCCAGGGAGATGGGAAACTATTCTCCTTAAGACAACGTTTAAACAGTTTTGTAAGTATGGGCGCTAATTCAGGTTGAAGTTTTTTGAGTACTATAATTGGAATACCATCAGGGCCAGTTGCTTTACTCGAATCAAGGTTTTTGATTAGCTTCGCAACATCACGTACAGATATACGTATATCACATAGCGTGTTTTCTGATACAGGAGGAAATATTGGGGGTTGGTGGTCTTGGTCGCAAAGGGTAGAATTAGCTGCAAAGTTCTTGACAAAGAGTTTGGCTTTGTCTGATGCTGACGAGATTACCTCAGGTCCATTGATAATAGTTGGGATGGAGCACACGCTTCTGTTCAGGATTCTGTTTGCTATTTGCCAAAACTGGTGGGAACCAAGCCGCTGCTCAGCTACTTTGGACTTAACAGATTGAGCATACAACACTCTTGCGTTCCTTATTACTTTCTTACAATGGTTGCTGGCAGTCCTGAAAACGGCTTTAGTTTCCATACATCTATTACGTTTGAAGCAGTGGAAAAAGTGATTTCTGTGCGCAATGGCAGCAGCACATTCTGGAGAGAACCATGGCTGGCTGTTAGGTTTTTGCTGAAACTTTTTAGAGGGTATGAAATGGTCAATACCTACAATTAACCATTCAGTTAGGTCTAATACTATAGAGGACACATCCTTTTTAAACATGGAATGCAGAGGTAGATCAGATATAAATGTACGGAAGCTATCCCAGTCAGCCTTAGTGTATCGATATACTGTACGATGAAGAGGTACGTCTGGGGACTTATTACATTTCATTTTTATCTTAATTGATACAACAGAGTGGTCGGAAGATCCAAGAGGCGACAGAACAGAAACTGAACATAGTTCAGGGCAAGTTGCGAGAAAAAGGTCTAGTAGGCTCGCATACTGGCCGTCATTATCGGGCACACGGGTAGGTTCCTGAACAATCTGAGTGAGGTCATAGGCAATGGAGAAATCATGACAGAACCTCCCCTCATCATCGGTCTTGTTTGAGTGGGTCAACCATTCGATGTTGTGAACATTGAAGTCTCCGCATACGTGAATGTTAGCTGAAGGATAAGTAGAAAGGACTTGGTCAATTTTCTCAGATATGCTTTGAAAGATAGTAACTCCGCTGTTGTGGGGGCGATAGAGAGTAAATATAAATGCAGTAGTGTGAGCTAAAGCAACCCGGAAGCACATATAGGGTAAGTTAGGATCTTCCCTGGAGATGTCCCTCCCACATGGAAATCTATCTTTAATATAGGCACATATTCCATGCCCATGGCGAACTTGGGGGTCAGATTTAGAAGTTAAGTTAGAGTATCCTGAAATTGCAAACTCATTTAGGGAAATAGCCTGTCCAATGCCAGTTTCACTTAAAAATAAAAGGTCTGGTTTAGTCTCCTGTAATTGGGTTTCAACCTCTGGAAGGTTAGAACGAAGACCCCTGATGTTGGAGAAGGAGACATGGTAGTAGGAGTCTACGTTGGAAGTTGGAGAACCGGGTTTAATCGTGTATTTTTTCTTGAAACTTGTCATGATGAAATTTTGGAATTTGTGGACTAGGTCGACAGATTTACTTAGAGCAGGACAGAGAGGGGAAATTAAGAGAGAAAAAGAAACGAAGAATTTTTTTTTTTTTATTTGTAGCTAATGATAAGGTAAAGCCGTAACAATTACCCACTAGTATGGCATCGAGAGGCCCCACCAGAAGCTACTGCATGGTCCAGAATCCATTCACCAAATGGCAATACAGCAGCCCCAGTACTTTGCACCTGCTGATAGGACAGCCTCCTTAGTGGTTAATCCAAGGTTCGGGTCCCTGACTATCAGGCGGATAACGTCAGCCCAGACAAAACGTTTACCTCCAGCACCCTTACTAGTGACATGGCTACAAGGATAGACATAGAAACAGAAAATTTCCGCCATCTCAGCCAACTGATCGCAAAAATACTGCCAACCTAGAAAACAGCTTTTTCTTCTCCCTTTGTCCGAAAAATCACTCATTTAAAAAATGAGGACTGAGGGACAAATAAGAAGAAACGAGAGTAACAGGAGCTGCCGATAACGCATCCACAATGCGTTTTCTACTCTCCATTAAAAAAAAAAAAAAAAAAAAAAAAAAAAACTATTAAGTATTGTACTTAATAAAAGTCCAACGGACATGTTTAAGGGAAAGTATGGTGATAGATTCCCCTCCCACGAACTAAAAATGAGTATAATTCGTAATTTTTGCTATCAACTCGGTAGATAAATAAACATATGTACGAGGAAAAAAAAAAAAAAAGCTAGCATTTAATAAAACAGAAATACACAAATTAAATACTGAAATAAAATGGAGTTGTTAATATTTTAAATCTAAAATAAAAAGCATGATTGAAATCACTTATCTCAACAAAAACAATTCCGTCTCCAAATTGCAAACTGTATTGAAAGAAATTCAGTTAGTAGCGTTCAAAACATTTTTTTTTAAAATTAGCCGTTAAAAGAAAATCGTGATTTTATTCTGAACTTAAGCTAGTAACATTTTAAGAAGCTTACTATATAAAAGAAAAGGCTGATGGGGGGGGGTTCTTCCGAAATTAAGTTGGTGCCGTTATAAGTAATTTCGAGATAAGATGGAAGCCGGTATTGGACTAGAAAAAAAGCTAGCATTTAATAAAACAGAAATACACAAATTAAATACTGAAATAAAATGGAGTTGTTAATATTTTAAATCTAAAATAAAAAGCATGATTGAAATCACTTATCTCAACAAAAACAATTCCGTCTCCAAATTGCAAACTGTATTGAAAGAAATTCAGTTAGTAGAGTTCAAAACATTTTTTTTTTAAATTAGCCGTTAAAAGAAAATCGTGATTTTATTCTGAACTTAAGCTAGTAACGTTTTAAGAAGCTTACGATATAAAAGAAAAGGCTGATGGGGGGGGGGGGGTTCTTCCGAAAGTAAGTTGGTGCCGTTATAAGTAATTTCGAGATAAGATGGAAGCCGGTATTGGACTAGAAAAAAAGCTAGCATTTAATAAAACAGAAATACACAAATTAAATACTGAAATAAAATGGAGTTGTTAATATAGCAGCAATTTTTAGTCTCCCCTCCATGAAGGCTAGAGGTTTTGAGGAACTATCAGATATTTTGTAATTTATATGCAAAACTAGGAAATTTTAATTGAAGTTTTCTTATTAATCGCACTACATTATAGAAACCTCCATGTTGTTTAATTGTGCTTGAATTTGTGATAATTGCTGATTCAAGAAGTCTCTGGCATGGTTTATTTGTAATAACAAGCTAAAAAAGTTAAGTTTATTTCAAATAAACTGCGGAGGAGATTAATTTAATCAGCGCTTATTGCAAATTCAAGCATAATTAAACAACGTGGAGGTTTCTATAATGTAGTGCAATTAATAAGTAAACTTCTATCAAAAGAACATAATTTAATTGTAGAGACAGGTTAATCCTCTCACAGCATAGAAACACCTCCTTTAATAATTAATACATAAAATCTCAATCATTTAATAATTAATACATAAAATCTCAATCCTTTAATAATTAATACATAAAATCTCAATGATTTAATAATTAATACATAAAATCTCAATCCTTTAATAATTAATACATAAAATCTCAATCATTTAATAATTAATACATAAAATCTCAATCATTTAATAATTAATACATAAAATCTCAATCATTTAATAATTAATACATAAAATCTCAATCATTTAATAATTAATACATAAAATCTCAATCATTTATAATTAATACATAAAATCTCAATCATTTAATAATTAATACATAAAATCTCAATCATTTAATAATTAATACATAAAATCTCAATCCTTTAATAATTAATACATAAAATCTCAATCATTTAATAATTAATACATAAAATCTCCATCATTTAATAATTAATACATAAAATCTCCATCCTTTAATAATTAATACACAAAATCTCAATCATTTATAATTAATACATAAAATCTCAATCATTTATAATTAATACATAAAATCTCAATCCTTTAATAATTAATACAAAAAATCTCCATCCTTTAATAATTAATACATAAAATCTCCATCCTTTAATAATTAATACATAAAATCTCAATCATTTATAATAATTACATAAAATCTCAATCCTTTAATAATTAATACATAAAATCTCAATCATTTATAATAATTACATAAAATCTCAATCCTTTAATAATTAATACATAAAATCTCAATCATTTAATAATTAATACATACAATCTCCATCATTTAATAATTAATACATAAACTCTCAATCATTTATAATTAATACATAAAATCTCAATCATTTAATAATTAATACATAAAATCTCCATCCTTTAATAATTAATACATAAAATCTCCATCCTTTATTAATTAATACATAAAATCTCAATCATTTATAATTAATACATAAAATCTCAATCATTTAATAATTAATACATACAATCTCCATCATTTAATAATTAATACATAAACTCTCAATCATTTATAATTAATACATAAAATCTCAATCATTTAATAATTAATACATAAAATCTCCATCCTTTAATAATTAATACATAAAATCTCCATCCTTTAATAATTAATACATAAAATCTCAATCATTTAATAATTAATACATAAAATCTCAATCATTTATAATTAATACATAAAATCTCAATCATTTAATAATTAATACATAAAATCTCCATCCTTTAATAATTAATACATAAAATCTCAATCATTTAATAATTAATACATAAAATCTCAATCATTTATAATTAATACATAAAATCTCAATCATTTAATAATTAATACATAAAATCTCCATCCTTTAATAATTAATACATAAAATCTCCATCCTTTAATAATTAATAAATAAAATCTCAATCATTTAATAATTAATACATAAAATCTCAATCATTTAATAATTAATACATAAAATCTCAATCATTTATAATTAATACATAAAATCTCAATCATTTAATAATTAATACATAAAATCTCAATCATTTAATAATTAATACATAAAATCTCCATCCTTTAATAATTAATACATAAAATCTCCATCCTTTAATAATTAATACATAAAATCTCAATCATTTAATAATTAATACAAAAAATCTCAATCATTTAATAATTAATACATAAAATCTCAATAATTTAATAATTAATACATAAAATGTCAATCCTTTAATAATTAATACATAAAATCTCAATCCTTTAATAATTAATACATAAAATCTCAATCATTTAATAATTAATACATAAAATCTCCATCATTTAATAATTAATACATAAAATCTCAATCATTTATAATTAATACATAAAATCTCAATCATTTAATAATTAATACATAAAATCTCAATCATTTAATAATTAATACATAAAATCTCAATCATTTAATAATTAATACATAAAATCTCAATCATTTAATAATTAATACACAAAATCTCAGTCCTTTAATAATTAATACATAAAATCTGAATCATTTAATAATTAATACATAAAATCTCAGTCCTTTAATAATTAATACATAAAATCTGAATCATTTAATAATTAATACATAAAATCTCAATCATTTAATAATTAATACATAAAATCTCAATCCTTTAATAATTAATACATAAAATCTGAATCATTTAATAATTAATAGATAAAATCTCAGTCCTTTAATAATTAATACATAAAATCTGAATCATTTAATAATTAATACATAAAATCTCAATCATTTAATAATTAATACATAAAATCTCAATCTTTTAATAATTAATACATAAAATCTCAATCCTTTCATAATTAATACATAAAATCTCAATCCTTTAATAATTAATACATAAAATCTCAATCATTTAATAATTAATACATAAAATCTCAATCCTTTAATAATTAATACATAAAATCTCAATCCTTTAATAATTAATACATAAAATCTTAATCATTTAATAATTAATACATAAAATCTCAATCATTTAATAATTAATACATAAAATCTCAATCCTTTAATAATTAATACATAAAATCTCAATCATTTAATAATTAATACATAAAATCTCAGTCCTTTAATAATTAATACATAAAATCTCAATCATTTTATAATTAATACATAAAATCTCAATCATTTAATAATTAATACATAAAATCTCAATCATTTAATAATTAATACATAAAATCTCAATCCTTTAATAATTAATACATAAATCTCAATCCTTTAATAATTAATACATAAAATCTCAATCCCTTAATAATTAATACATAAAATCTCAATCTTTTAATAATTAATACATAAAATCTCAATCCTTTAATAATTAATACATAAATCTCAATCCTTTAATAATTAATACATAAAATCTCAATCATTCAATAATTAATACATAAAATCTCAATCCTTTAATAATTAATACATAAAATCTCAATCCTTTAATAATTAATACATAAAATCTCAATCTTTTAATAATTAATACATAAAATCTCAATCCTTTAATAATTAATACATAAATCTCAATCCTTTAATATGTAATACATAAAATCTCAATCCTTTAATAATTAATACATAAAATCTCAATCCTTTAATAATTAATACATAAAATCTCAATCATTTAATAATTAATACATAAAATCTCAATCCTTTAATAATTAATACATAAAATCTCAATCCTTTAATAATTAATACATAAAATCTCAATCCTTTAATAATTAATACATAAAATCTCAATCATTTAATAATTAATAAATAAAATCTCAATCATTTAATAATTAATACATAAAATCTCCATCATTTAATAATTAATACATAAAATCTGAATCATTTAATAATTAATACATAAAATCTCAATCATGTAATAATTAATACATAAAATCTCAATTCTTTAATAATTAATACATAAAATCTCAATCCTTTAATAATTAATACATAAAATCTCAATCATTTATAATTAATACATAAAATCTCAATCATTTAATAATTAATACATAAAATCTCAATCCTTTTATTATTAATACATAAAATCTCAATCATTTAATTATTAATACATAAAATCTCAGTCCTTTAATAATTAATACATAAAATCTCAATCATTTAATAATTAATACATAAAATCTCAATCCTTTAATAATTAATACATAAAATCTGAATCCTTTAATAATTAATACATAAAATCTCAATCATTTAATAATTAATAAATAAAATCTCCATCCTTTAATAATTAATAAATAAAATCTCAATCATTTAATAATTAATACATAAAATCTCAATCCTTTTATAATTAATACATAAAATCTCAGTCCTTTAATAATTAATACATAAAATCTCAATCCTTTAATAATTAATACATAAAATCTCAATCATTTAATAATTAATACATAAAATCTCAATCATTTAATAATTAATACATAAAATCTCAATCCTTTAATAATTAATACACAAATCTCAATCCTTTAATAATTAATACATAAAATCTCAATCCTTTAATAATTAATACATAAAATCTCAATCATTTAATAATTAATACATAAAATCTGAATCATTTAATAATTAATACATAAAATCTCAATCCTTTTATAATTAATACATAAAATCTCAGTCCTTTAATAATTAATACATAAAATCTCAATCCTTTAATAATTAATACATAAAATCTCAATCATTTAATAATTAATACATAAAATCTCAATCATTTAATAATTAATACATAAAATCTCAGTCCTTTTATAATTAATACATAAAATCTCAGTCCTTTAATAATTAATAGATAAAATCTCAATCCTTTAATAATTAATACATAAAATCTCAATCATTTAATAATTAATACATAAAATCTGAATCATTTAATAATTAATACATAAAATCTCAATCCTTTAATAATTAATACATAAAATCTCAATCCTTTAATAATTAATACATAAAATCTCAATCCTTTAATAATTAATACATAAAATCTCAATCCTTTAATAATTAATACATAAAATCTCAATCCTTTAATAATTAATACATAAAATCTCAATCCTTTAATAATTAATAATAATTAATAAATAAAATCTCAATCATTTAATAATTAATACATAAAATCTCAATCATTTAATAATTAATACATAAAATCTCTATCATTTAATAATTAATACATAAAATCTCAGTCCTTTAATAATTAATACATAAAATCTCAATAATTTAATAATTAATACATAAAATCTCAATCCTTTAATAATTAATACATAAAATCTCAATCATTTAATAATTAATACATAAAATCTCAATCCTTTAATAATTAATACATAAAATCTCAATAATTTAATAATTAATACATAAAATCTGAATCATTTAATAATTAATACATAAAATCTCAATCATTTAATAATTAATACATAAAATCTCAATCATTTAATAATTAATACATAAAATCTCAATCATTTAATAATTAATACATAAAATCTCAATCATTTAATAATTAATACACAAAATCTCAGTCCTTTAATAATTAATACATAAAATCTGAATCATTTAATAATTAATACATAAAATCTCAGTCCTTTAATAATTAATACATAAAATCTGAATCATTTAATAATTAATCCATAAAATCTCAATCATTTAATAATTAATACATAAAATCTCAATCCTTTAATAATTAATACATAAAATCTCAATCATTTAATAATTAATACACAAAATCTCAATAATTTAATAATTAATACAGAAAATCTCCATTCTTTAATAATTAATACATAAAATCTCAATCCTTAAATAATTAATACATAAAATCTCAATGATTAATTTATAAATACATAAAATCTCAATCCTTTAATAATTAATACATAAAATCTCCATCCTTTAATAATTAATACATAAAATCTCAATCATTTAATAATTAATACATAAAATCTCCATCCTTTAATAATTAATACACAAAATCTCAATCCTTTAATAATTAATACATAAAATCTCAATCATTTAATTATTAATACATAAAATCTCAGTCCTTTAATAATTAATACATAAAATCTCAATCATTTAATAATTAATACATAAAATCTCAATCCTTTAATAATTAATACATAAAATCTGAATCCTTTAATAATTAATACATAAAATCTCTATCATTTAATAATTAATAAATAAAATCTCAATCATTTAATAATTAATACATAAAATCTCAATCATTTAATAATTAATACATAAAATCTCAATCATTTAATAATTAATAATAATTAATAAATAAAATCTCAATCATTTAATAATTAATACATAAAATCTCAATCATTTAATAATTAATACATAAAATCTCAATCATTTAATAATTAATACATAAAATCTCAGTCCTTTAATAATTAATACATAAAATCTCAATAATTTAATAATTAATACATAAAATCTCAATCCTTTAATAATTAATACATAAAATCTCAATCATTTAATAATTAATACATAAAATCTCAATCCTTTAATAATTAATACATAAAATCTCAATAATTTAATAATTAATACATAAAATCTGAATCATTTAATAATTAATACATAAAATCTCAATCATTTAATAATTAATACATAAAATCTCAATCATTTAATAATTAATACATAAAATCTCAATCATTTAATAATTAATACATAAAATCTCAATCATTTAATAATTAATACACAAAATCTCAGTCCTTTAATAATTAATACATAAAATCTGAATCATTTAATAATTAATACATAAAATCTCAGTCCTTTAATAATTAATACATAAAATCTCAATCATTTAATAATTAATCCATAAAATCTCAATCATTTAATAATTAATACATAAAATCTCAATCCTTTAATAATTAATACATAAAATCTCAATCATTTAATAATTAATACATAAAATCTCAATAATTTAATAATTAATACAGAAAATCTCCATTCTTTAATAATTAATACATAAAATCTCAATCCTTTAATAATTAATACATAAAATCTCAATCATTTAATTATAAATACATAAAATCTCAATCCTTTAATAATTAATACATAAAATCTCCATCCTTTAATAATTAATACATAAAATCTCAATCATTTAATAATTAATACATAAAATCTCCATCCTTTAATAATTAATACACAAAATCTCAATCCTTTAATAATTAATACATAAAATCTCAATCATTTAATTATTAATACATAAAATCTCAGTCCTTTAATAATTAATACATAAAATCTCAATCATTTAATAATTAATACATAAAATCTCAATCCTTTAATAATTAATACATAAAATCTGAATCCTTTAATAATTAATACATAAAATCTCAATCATTTAATAATTAATAAATAAAATCTCAATCATTTAATAATTAATACATAAAATCTCAATCATTTAATAATTAATACATAAAATCTCAATCATTTAATAATTAATACATAAAATCTCAGTCCTTTAATAATTAATACATAAAATCTCAATAATTTAATAATTAATACATAAAATCTCAATCCTTTAATAATTAATACATAAAATCTCAATCATTTAATAATTAATACATAAAATCTCAATCCTTTAATAATTAATACATAAAATCTCAATCCTTTCATAATTAATACATAAAATCTCAATCATTTAATAATTAATACATAAAATCTCAATCATTTAATAATTAATACATAAAATCTCAATCATTTAATAATTAATACATAAAATCTGAATCATTTAATAATTAATCCATAAAATCTCAATCATTTAATAATTAATACACAAAATCTCAATCCTTTAATAATTAATACATAAAATCTGAATCATTAATAATTAATACATAAAATCTCAGTCCTTTAATAATTAATACATAAAATCTCAATCATTTAATAATTAATCCATAAAATCTCAATCATTTAATAATTAATACATAAAATCTCAATCCTTTAATAATTAATACATAAAATCTCAATCATTTAATAATTAATACATAAAATCTCAATAATTTAATAATTAATACAGAAAATCTCCATACTTTAATAATTAATACATAAAATCTGAATCATTTAATAATTAATACATAAAATCTCAGTCCTTTAATAATTAATACATAAAATCTGAATCATTTAATAATTAATACATAAAATCTCAATCATTTAATAATTAATACATAAAATCTCCATCCTTTAATAATTAATACACAAAATCTCAATCCTTTAATAATTAATACATAAAATCTCAATCATTTAATAATTAATACATAAAATCTCAATCCTTTAATAATTAATACATAAAATCTCAATCCTTTAATAATTAATACATAAAATCTCAATCCTTTAATAATTAATACATAAAATCTCCATCCTTTAATAATTAATACATAAAATCTCAATCATTTAATAATTAATACATAAAATCTCAATCCTTTAATAATTAATACATAAAATCTCCATCCTTTAATAATTAATACATAAAATCTCAATCATTTAATAATTAATACATAAAATCTCAATCATTTAATTATAAATACATAAAATCTCAATCCTTTAATAATTAATACATAAAATCTCCATCCTTTAATAATTAATACATAAAATCTCAATCATTTAATAATTAATACATAAAATCTCCATCCTTTAATAATTAATACATAAAATCTCCATCCTTTAATAATTAATACATAAAATCTCCATCCTTTAATAATTAATACATAAAATCTCAATCATTTAATAATTAATACACAAAATCTCAGTCCTGTAATAATTAATACATAAAATCTGAATCATTTAATAATTAATACATAAAATCTCGGTCCTTTAATAATTAATACATAAAATCTCAATCATTTAATAATTAATACATAAAATCTCAATCATTTAATAATTAATACACAAAATCTCAGTCCTTTAATAATTAATACATAAAATCTGAATCATTTAATAATTAATACATAAAATCTCAATCCTTTAATAATTAATATATAAAATCTCAATCATTTAATAATTAATACATAAAATCTGAATCATTTAATAATTATCCATAAAATCTCAATCATTTAATAATTAATACATAAAATCTCAATCATTTAATAATTAATACATAAAATCTCAATCATTTAATAATTAATACATAAAATCTCAATCCTTTAATAATTTATACATAAATCTCAATCCTTTAATAATTAATAAATAAAATCTCAGTCCTTTAATAATTAATACATAAAATCTGAATCATTAATAAGTAATACATAAAATCTCAGTCCTTTAATAATTAATACATAAAATCTCAATCATTGAATAATTAATCCATAAAATCTCAATCATTTAATAATTAATACATAAAATCTCAATCCTTTAATAATTAATACATAAAATCTCAATCATTTAATAATTAATACATAAAATCTCAATAATTTAATAATTAATACAGAAAATCTCCATACTTTAATAATTAATACATAAAATCTGAATCATTTAATAATTAATACATAAAATCTCAGTCCTTTAATAATTAATACATAAAATCTGAATCATTTTATAATTAATACATAAAATCTCAATCATTTAATAATTAATACATAAAATCTCCATCCTTTAATAATTAATACACAAAATCTCAATCCTTTAATAATTAATACATAAAATCTCCATCCTTTAATAATTAATACATAAAATCTCCATCCTTTAATAATTAATACATAAAATCTCAATCATTTAATAATTAATACATAAAATCTCAATCCTTTAATAATTAATACATAAAATCTCCATCCTTTAATAATTAATACATAAAATCTCAATCATTTAATAATTAATACATAAAATCTCAATCATTTAATTATAAATACATAAAATCTCAATCCTTTAATAATTAATACATAAAATCTCCATCCTTTAATAATTAATACATAAAATCTCAATCATTTAATAATTAATACATAAAATCTCAATCATTTAATAATTAATACATAAAATCTCAATAATTTAATAATTAATACAGAAAATCTCCATACTTTAATAATTAATACATAAAATCTGAATCATTTAATAATTAATACATAAAATCTCAGTCCTTTAATAATTAATACATAAAATCTGAATCATTTAATAATTAATACATAAAATCTCAATCATTTAATAATTAATACATAAAATCTCCATCCTTTAATAATTAATACACAAAATCTCAATCCTTTAATAATTAATACATAAAATCTCCATCCTTTAATAATTAATACATAAAATCTCCATCCTTTAATAATTAATACATAAAATCTCAATCATTTAATAATTAATACATAAAATCTCAATCCTTTAATAATTAATACATAAAATCTCCATCCTTTAATAATTAATACATAAAATCTCAATCATTTAATAATTAATACATGAAATCTCAATCATTTAATTATAAATACATAAAATCTCAATCCTTTAATAATTAATACATAAAATCTCCATCCTTTAATAATTAATACATAAAATCTCAATCATTTAATAATTAATACATAAAATCTCCATCCTTTAATAATTAATACATAAAATCTCCATCCTTTAATAATTAATACATAAAATCTCCATCCTTTAATAATTAATACATAAAATCTCAATCATTTAATAATTAATACACAAAATCTCAGTCCTGTAATAATTAATACATAAAATCTGAATCATTTAATAATTAATACATAAAATCTCGGTCCTTTAATAATTAATACATAAAATCTCAATCATTTAATAATTAATACATAAAATCTCAATCATTTAATAATTAATACACAAAATCTCAGTCCTTTAATAATTAATACATAAAATCTGAATCATTTAATAATTAATACATAAAATCTCAATCCTTTAATAATTAATATATAAAATCTCAATCATTTAATAATTAATACATAAAATCTCAATCATTTAATAATTAATACATAAAATCTCCATCCTTTAATAATTAATACACAAAATCTCAATCCTTTAATAATTAATACATAAAATCTCCATCCTTTAATAATTAATACATAAAATCTCCATCCTTTAATAATTAATACATAAAATCTCAATCATTTAATAATTAATACATAAAATCTCAATCCTTTAATAATTAATACATAAAATCTCCATCCTTTAATAATTAATACATAAAATCTCAATCATTTAATAATTAATACATAAAATCTCAATCATTTAATTATAAATACATAAAATCTCAATCCTTTAATAATTAATACATAAAATCTCCATCCTTTAATAATTAATACATAAAATCTCAATCATTTAATAATTAATACATAAAATCTCAATCATTTAATAATTAATACATAAAATCTCAATAATTTAATAATTAATACAGAAAATCTCCATACTTTAATAATTAATACATAAAATCTGAATCATTTAATAATTAATACATAAAATCTCAGTCCTTTAATAATTAATACATAAAATCTGAATCATTTAATAATTAATACATAAAATCTCAATCATTTAATAATTAATACATAAAATCTCCATCCTTTAATAATTAATACACAAAATCTCAATCCTTTAATAATTAATACATAAAATCTCCATCCTTTAATAATTAATACATAAAATCTCCATCCTTTAATAATTAATACATAAAATCTCAATCATTTAATAATTAATACATAAAATCTCAATCCTTTAATAATTAATACATAAAATCTCCATCCTTTAATAATTAATACATAAAATCTCAATCATTTAATAATTAATACATAAAATCTCAATCATTTAATTATAAATACATAAAATCTCAATCCTTTAATAATTAATACATAAAATCTCCATCCTTTAATGATTAATACATAAAATCTCAATCATTTAATAATTAATACACAAAATCTCAGTCCTGTAATAATTAATACATAAAATCTGAATCATTTAATAATTAATACATAAAATCTCGGTCCTTTAATAATTAATACATAAAATCTCCATCCTTTAATAATTAATACATAAAATCTCAATCATTTAATAATTAATACACAAAATCTCAGTCCTGTAATAATTAATACATAAAATCTGAATCATTTAATAATTAATACATAAAATCTCGGTCCTTTAATAATTAATACATAAAATCTCAATCATTTAATAATTAATACATAAAATCTCAATCATTTAATAATTAATACATAAAATCTCAATCATTTAATAATTAATACATAAAATCTCCATCCTTTAATAATTAATACATAAAATCTCCATCCTTTAATAATTAATACATAAAATCTCCATCCTTTAATAATTAATACATAAAATCTCAATCATTTAATAATTAATACACAAAATCTCAGTCCTGTAATAATTAATACATAAAATCTGAATCATTTAATAATTAATACATAAAATCTCGGTCCTTTAATAATTAATACATAAAATCTCAATCATTTAATAATTAATACATAAAATCTCAATCATTTAATAATTAATACACAAAATCTCAGTCCTTTAATAATTAATACATAAAATCTGAATCATTTAATTATTAATACATAAAATCTCAATCCTTTAATAATTAATATATAAAATCTCAATCATTTAATAATTAATACATAAAATCTGAATCATTTAATAATTAATCCATAAAATCTCAATCATTTAATAATTAATACATAAAATCTCAATCATTTAATAATTAATACATAAAATCTCAATCATTTAATAATTAATACATAAAATCTCAATCCTTTAATAATTTATACATAAATCTCAATCCTTTAATAATTAATAAATAAAATCTCAGTCCTTTAATAATTAATACATAAAATCTGAATCATTAATAAGTAATACATAAAATCTCAGTCCTTTAATAATTAATACATAAAATCTCAATCATTTAATAATTAATCCATAAAATCTCAATCATTTAATAATTAATACATAAAATCTCAATCCTTTAATAATTAATACATAAAATCTCAATCATTTAATAATTAATACATAAAATCTCAATAATTTAATAATTAATACAGAAAATCTCCATACTTTAATAATTAATACATAAAATCTGAATCATTTAATAATTAATACATAAAATCTCAGTCCTTTAATAATTAATACATAAAATCTGAATCATTTAATAATTAATACATAAAATCTCAATCATTTAATAATTAATACATAAAATCTCCATCCTTTAATAATTAATACACAAAATCTCAATCCTTTAATAATTAATACATAAAATCTCCATCCTTTAATAATTAATACATAAAATCTCCATCCTTTAATAATTAATACATAAAATCTCAATCATTTAATAATTAATACATAAAATCTCAATCCTTTAATAATTAATACATAAAATCTCCATCCTTTAATAATTAATACATAAAATCTCAATCATTTAATAATTAATACATAAAATCTCAATCATTTAATTATAAATACATAAAATCTCAATCCTTTAATAATTAATACATAAAATCTCCATCCTTTAATAATTAATACATAAAATCTCAATCATTTAATAATTAATACATAAAATCTCCATCCTTTAATAATTAATACATAAAATCTCCATCCTTTAATAATTAATACATAAAATCTCCATCCTTTAATAATTAATACATAAAATCTCAATCATTTAATAATTAATACACAAAATCTCAGTCCTGTAATAATTAATACATAAAATCTGAATCATTTAATAATTAATACATAAAATCTCGGTCCTTTAATAATTAATACATAAAATCTCAATCATTTAATAATTAATACATAAAATCTCAATCATTTAATAATTAATACACAAAATCTCAGTCCTTTAATAATTAATACATAAAATCTGAATCATTTAATAATTAATACATAAAATCTCAATCCTTTAATAATTAATATATAAAATCTCAATCATTTAATAATTAATACATAAAATCTGAATCATTTAATAATTAATCCATAAAATCTCAATCATTTAATAATTAATACATAAAATCTCAATCATTTAATAATTAATACATAAAATCTCAATCATTTAATAATTAATACATAAAATCTCAATCCTTTAATAATTTATACATAAATCTCAATCCTTTAATAATTAATACATAAAATCTCAATCCTTTAATAATTAATACATAAAATCTCAATCTTTTAATAATTAATACATAAAATCTCAATCCTTTCATAATTAATACATAAAATCTCAATCATTTAATAATTAATACATAAAATCTCAATCATTTAATAATTAATACATTAAATCTCAATCCTTTAATAATTAATACATAAAATCTCAATCCTTTTATAATTAATACATAAAATCTCAATCATTTAATAATTAATACATAAAATCTCAATCATTTAATAATTGATACATAAAATCTCAATCATTTAATAATTAATACATAAAATCTCAATCATTTAATAATTAATACATACAATCTCAATCATTTAATAATTAATACATAAAATCTCAATCCTTTAATAATTAATACATAAAATCTCAATCATTTAATAATTAATACATAAAATCTAAATCCTTTAATAATTAATACATAAAATCTCAATCATTTAATCATTAATACATAAAATCTCAATCATTTAATAATTAATACATAAAATCTCAATCATTTAATAATTAATACATAAAATCTCAATCATTTAATAATTAATACATAAAATCTCAATCATTTAATAATTAATACATAAAATCTCCATCCTTTAATAATTAATACATAAAATCTCAATCCTTTAATAATTAATACATAAAATCTAAATCCTTTAATAATTAATACATAAAATCTCAATCATTTAATAATTAATACATAAAATCTCAATCATTTAATAATTAATACATAAAATCTCAATCATTTAATAATTAATACATAAAATCTCAATCATTTAATAATTAATACATAAAATCTCAATCATTTAATAATTAATACATAAAATCTTAATCCTTTAATAATTAATACATAAAATCTCAATCATTTTATAATTAATGCATAAAATCTCAATCCTTTAATAATTAATAAATAAAATCTCAATCTTTCAATAATTAATACATAAAATCTCAATCCTTTAATAATTAATACATAAAATCTTAATCCTTTAATAATTAATACATAAAATCTCAATCATTTTATAATTAATACATAAAATCTCAATCATTTAATAATTAATACATAAAATCTTAATCCTTTAATAATTAATACATAAAATCTCAATCCTTTAATAATTAATAAATAAAATCTCAATCTTTCAATAATTAATACATAAAATCTCAATCATTTAATAATTAATACATAAAATCTTAATCCTTTAATAATTAATAAATAAAATCTCAATCATTTTATAATTAATGCATAAAATCTCAATCCTTTAATAATTAATAAATAAAATCTCAATCTTTCAATAATTAATACATAAAATCTCAATCCTTTAATAATTAATACATAAAATCTTAATCCTTTAATAATTAATACGTAAAATCTCAATCATTTTATAATTAATACATAAAATCTCAATCATTTAATAATTAATACATAAAATCTTAATCCTTTAATAATTAATACATAAAATCTCAATCCTTTAATAATTAATAAATAAAATCTCAATCTTTCAATAATTAATACATAAAATCTCAATCATTTAATAATTAATACATAAAATCTTAATCCTTTAATAATTAATAAATAAAATCTCAATCATTTTATAATTAATGCATAAAATCTCAATCCTTTAATAATTAATAAATAAAATCTCAATCCTTCAATAATTAATACATAAAATCTCAATCATTTAATAATTAATACATAAAATCTTAATCCTTTAATAATTAATAAATAAAATCTCAATCATTTTATAATTAATGCATAAAATCTCAATCATTTAATAATTAATAAATAAAATCTCAATCCTTTAATAATTAATACATAAAATCTCAATCCTTTAATAATTAATACATAAAATCTCAATCCTTTAATAATTAATAAATAAAATCTCAATCATTTTATAATTAATGCATAAAATCTCAATCCTTTAATAATTAATAAATAAAATCTCAATCCTTCAATAATTAATACATAAAATCTCAATCATTTAATAATTAATACATAAAATCTCAATCCTTTAATAATTAATAAATAAAATCTCAATCTTTCAATAATTAATACATAAAATCTCAATCATTTTATAATTAATACATAAAATCTTAATCCTTTAATAATTAATAAATAAAATCTCAATCATTTTATAATTAATACATAAAATCTCAATCCTTTAATAATTAATACATAAAATCTCAATCTTTCAATAATTAATACATAAAATCTTAATCATTTAATAATTAATAAATAAAATCTCAATCATTTTATAATTAATACATAAAATCTCAATCATTTAATAATTAATACATAAAATATTAATCCTTTAATAATTAATAAATAAAATCTCAATCCTTTAATAATTAATAAATAAAATCTCAATCTTTCAATAATTAATACATAAAATCTCAATCATTTTATAATTAATACATAAAATCTTAATCCTTTAATAATTAATAAATAAAATCTCAATCATTAAATAATTAATACATAAAATCTTAATCCTTTAATAATTAATAAATAAAATCTCAATCATTTTATAATTAATGCATAAAATCTCAATCATTTAATAATTAATACATAAAATCTCAATCCTTTAATAATTAATAAATAAAATCTCAATCTTTCAATAATTAATACATAAAATCTCAATCATTTAATAATTAATACATAAAATCTTAATCCTTTAATAATTAATAAATAAAATCTCAATCATTTTATAATTAATGCATAAAATCTCAATCATTTAATAATTAATACATAAAATCTCAATCCTTTAATAATTAATAAATAAAATCTCAATCTTTCAATAATTAATACATAAAATCTCAATCATTTTATAATTAATGCATAAAATCTCAATCATTTTATAATTAATACATAAAATCTCAATCCTTTAATAATTAATAAATAAAATCTCAATCTTTAAATAATTAATACATAAAATCTCAATTCTGTAATAATTAATACATAAAATCTCAATCTTTCAATAATTAATACATAAAATCTCAATCATTTAATAATTAATACATAAAATCTTAATCCTTTAATAATTAATAAATAAAATCTCAATCATTTTATAATTAATGCATAAAATCTCAATCCTTTAATAATTAATAAATAAAATCTCAATCTTTCAATAATTAATACATAAAATCTCAATCATTTAATAATTAATACATAAAATCTTAATCCTTTAATAATTAATAAATAAAATCTCAATCATTTTATAATTAATGCATAAAATCTCAATCCTGTAATAATTAATAAATAAAATCTCAATCTTTCAATAATTAATACATAAAATCTCAATCATTTAATAATTAATACATAAAATCTTAATCCTTTAATAATTAATACATAAAATCTCAATCCTTTAATAATTAATACATAAAATCTCAATCTTTCAATAATTAATACATAAAATCTCAATCATTTAATAATTAATACATAAAATCTCAATCCTTTAATAATTAATACATAAAATCTCAATCCTTTAATAATTAATACATAAAATCTCAATCATTTAATAATTAATACATAAAATATCAATCCTTTAATAATTAATAAATAAAATCTCAATCATTTAATAATTAATACATAAAATCTCAATCATTTAATAATTAATACATAAAATCTCAATCATTTAATAATTAATACATAAAATCTCAATCCTTTAATAATTAATAAATAAAATCTCAATCATTTAATAATTAATACATAAAATCTCAATCCTTTAATAATTAATACATAAAATCTCAATCCTTTAATAATTAATACATAAAATCTCAATCATTTAATAATTAATACATAAAATATCAATCCTTTAATAATTAATAAATAAAATCTCAATCATTTAATAATTAATACATAAAATCTCAATCATTTAATAATTAATACATAAAATCTCAATCATTTAATAATTAATACATAAAATCTCAATCCTTTAATAATTAATACATAAAATCTCAATCATTTAATAATTAATACATAAAATCTCAATCCTTTAATAATTAATACATAAAATCTTAATCCTTTATTAATTTATACATAAAATCTCAATAATTTAATAATTAATACATAAAATATCAATCCTTTATTAATTAATACATAAAATCTCAGTCCTTTAATTATTAATACATAAAATCTCAATCATTTTATAATTAATGCATAAAATCTCAATCCTTTAATAATTAATAAATAAAATCTCAATCTTTCAATAATTAATACATAAAATCTCAATCCTTTAATAATTAATACATAAAATCTCAATCATTTAATAATTAATACATAAAATCTCCATACTTTAATAATTTATACATAAAATCTGAATCATTTAATAATTAATACATAAAATCTCAATTCCTTAATAATTAATACATAAAATCTCAATCCTTTAATAATTAATAAATAAAATCTCAATCATTTAATAATTAATACATAAAATCTCAATCATTTAATAATTAATACATAAAATCTCAATCATTTAATAATTAATACATAAAATCTCCATACTTTAATAATTAATACATAAAATCTCAATCATTTAATAATTAATACATAAAATCTCAATCCTTTAATAATTAATACATAAAATCTCAATCTTTTAATAATTAATACATAAAATCTCAATCCTTTAATAATTAATAAATAAAATCTCAATCTTTCAATAATTAATACATAAAATCTCAATCATTTTATAATTAATGCATAAAATCTCAATCATTTTATAATTAATACATAAAATCTCAGTCCTTTAATAATTAATAAATAAAATCTCAATCTTTAAATAATTAATACATAAAATCTCAATTCTGTAATAATTAATACATAAAATCTCAATCTTTCAATAATTAATACATAAAATCTCAATCATTTAATAATTAATACATAAAATCTTAATCCTTTAATAATTAATAAATAAAATCTCAATCATTTTATAATTAATGCATAAAATCTCAATCCTTTAATAATTAATAAATAAAATCTCAATCTTTCAATAATTAATACATAAAATCTCAATCATTTAATAATTAATACATAAAATCTTAATCCTTTAATAATTAATAAATAAAATCTCAATCATTTTATAATTAATGCATAAAATCTCAATCCTTTAATAATTAATAAATAAAATCTCAATCTTTCAATAATTAATACATAAAATCTCAATCATTTAATAATTAATACATAAAATCTTAATCCTTTAATAATTAATACATAAAATCTCAATCCTTTAATAATTAATACATAAAATCTCAATCTTTCAATAATTAATACATAAAATCTCAATCATTTAATAATTAATACATAAAATCTCAATCCTTTAATAATTAATACATAAAATCTCAATCCTTTAATAATTAATACATAAAATCTCAATCATTTAATAATTAATACATAAAATATCAATCCTTTAATAATTAATAAATAAAATCTCAATCATTTAATAATTAATACATAAAATCTCAATCATTTAATAATTAATACATAAAATCTCAATCATTTAATAATTAATACATAAAATCTCAATCCTTTAATAATTAATAAATAAAATCTCAATCATTTAATAATTAATACATAAAATCTCAATCATTTAATAATTAATACATAAAATATCAATCCTTTAATAATTAATACATAAAATCTCAATCCTTTAATAATTAATACATAAAATCTCAATCCTTTAATAATTAATACATAAAATCTCAATCATTTAATAATTAATACATAAAATATCAATCCTTTAATAATTAATAAATAAAATCTCAATCATTTAATAATTAATACATAAAATCTCAATCATTTAATAATTAATACATAAAATCTCAATCATTTAATAATTAATACATAAAATCTCAATCATTTAATAATTAATACATAAAATCTCAATCATTTAATAATTAATACATAAAATCTCAATCCTTTAATAATTAATACATAAAATCTTAATCCTTTATTAATTTATACATAAAATCTCAATAATTTAATAATTAATACATAAAATATCAATCCTTTATTAATTAATACATAAAATCTCAGTCCTTTAATTATTAATACATAAAATCTCAATCATTTTATAATTAATGCATAAAATCTCAATCCTTTAATAATTAATAAATAAAATCTCAATCTTTCAATAATTAATACATAAAATCTCAATCCTTTAATAATTAATACATAAAATCTCAATCATTTAATAATTAATACATAAAATCTCCATACTTTAATAATTTATACATAAAATCTGAATCATTTAATAATTAATACATAAAATCTCAATTCCTTAATAATTAATACATAAAATCTCAATCCTTTAATAATTAATAAATAAAATCTCAATCATTTAATAATTAATACATAAAATCTCAATCATTTAATAATTAATACATAAAATCTCAATCATTTAATAATTTATACATAAAATCTCCATACTTTAATAATTAATACATAAAATCTCAATCATTTAATAATTAATACATAAAATCTCAATCCTTTAATATTTAATACATAAAATCTCAATCTTTTAATAATTAATACATAAAATCTCAATCCTTTAATAATTAATACATAAAATCTCAATCCTTTAATAATTAATACATAAAATCTCAATCCTTTAATAATTAATAAATAAAATCTCAATCCTTTAATAATTAATACATAAAATCTCAATCATTTAATAATTAATACATAAAATCTCCATACTTTAATAATTAATACATAAAATCTTAATCATTTAATAATTAATACATAAAATCTCAATTCTTTAATAATTAATACATAAAATCTCAATCCTTTCATATTTAATACATAAAATCTCAATCATTTAATAATTAATACATAAAATCTCAATCCTTTAATAAATAATACATAAAATCTCAATCATTTATAAATTAATACATAAAATCTCCATCCTTTAATAATTAATACATAAAATCTCAATCCTTTAATAATTAATACATAAAATCTCAATCCTTTAATAATTAATACATAAAATCTCAATCATTTAATAATTAATACATAAAATCTCAATCATTTAATAATTAATACATAAAATCTCAATCATTTAATAATTAATACATAAAATCTCAATCCTTTAATAATTAATATATAAAATCTCAATCCTTTAATAATTAATAAATAAAATCTCAATCCTTTAATAATTAATACATAAAATCTCAATCCTTTAATAATTAATAAATAAAATCTCAATCATTTAATAATTAATACATAAAATCTCAATCATTTAATAATTAATACATAAAATCTCAATCCTTTAATAATTAATACATAAAATCTCAATCCTTTAATAATTAATAAATAAAATCTCAATCCTTTAATAATTAATACATAAAATCTGAATTCTTTAATAATTAATACATAAAATCTCAATCCTTTAATATTTAATACATAAAATCTCAATCTTTTAATAATTAATACATAAAATCTCAATCCTTTAATAATTAATACATAAAATCTCAATCATTTTATAATGAATACATAAAATCTCAATCATTTAATAATTAATACATAAAATCTCAATTCTTTAATAATTAATACATAAAATCTCAATAATTTAATAATTAATACATAAAATCTCAATCATTTAATAATTAATATATAAAATCTCAATCCTTTAATAATTAATACATAAAATCTCAATAATTTAATAATTAATACATAAAATCTCAATCCTTTATTAATTAATACATAAAATCTCAGTCCTTTTATTATTAATACACAAAATCTCAATCATTTAATAATTAATACATAAAATCTCAATCATTTAATAATTAATACATAAAATCTAAATCCTTTAATAATTAATACATAAAATCTCAATCATTTAATAATTAATACATAAAATCTTAATCCTTTAATAATTAATAAATAAAATCTCAATCATTTTATAATTAATGCATAAAATCTCAATCATTTAATAATTAATACATAAAATCTCAATCCTTTAATAATTAATAAATAAAATCTCAATCTTTCAATAATTAATACATAAAATCTCAATCATTTTATAATTAATGCATAAAATCTCAATCATTTTATAATTAATACATAAAATCTCAATCCTTTAATAATTAATAAATAAAATCTCAATCTTTAAATAATTAATACATAAAATCTCAATTCTGTAATAATTAATACATAAAATCTCAATCTTTCAATAATTAATACATAAAATCTCAATCATTTAATAATTAATACATAAAATCTTAATCCTTTAATAATTAATAAATAAAATCTCAATCATTTTATAATTAATGCATAAAATCTCAATCCTTTAATAATTAATAAATAAAATCTCAATCTTTCAATAATTAATACATAAAATCTCAATCATTTAATAATTAATACATAAAATCTTAATCCTTTAATAATTAATAAATAAAATCTCAATCATTTTATAATTAATGCATAAAATCTCAATCCTGTAATAATTAATAAATAAAATCTCAATCTTTCAATAATTAATACATAAAATCTCAATCATTTAATAATTAATACATAAAATCTTAATCCTTTAATAATTAATACATAAAATCTCAATCCTTTAATAATTAATACATAAAATCTCAATCTTTCAATAATTAATACATAAAATCTCAATCATTTAATAATTAATACATAAAATCTCAATCCTTTAATAATTAATACATAAAATCTCAATCCTTTAATAATTAATACATAAAATCTCAATCATTTAATAATTAATACATAAAATATCAATCCTTTAATAATTAATAAATAAAATCTCAATCATTTAATAATTAATACATAAAATCTCAATCATTTAATAATTAATACATAAAATCTCAATCATTTAATAATTAATACATAAAATCTCAATCCTTTAATAATTAATAAATAAAATCTCAATCATTTAATAATTAATACATAAAATCTCAATCCTTTAATAATTAATACATAAAATCTCAATCCTTTAATAATTAATACATAAAATCTCAATCATTTAATAATTAATACATAAAATATCAATCCTTTAATAATTAATAAATAAAATCTCAATCATTTAATAATTAATACATAAAATCTCAATCATTTAATAATTAATACATAAAATCTCAATCATTTAATAATTAATACATAAAATCTCAATCCTTTAATAATTAATACATAAAATCTCAATCATTTAATAATTAATACATAAAATCTCAATCCTTTAATAATTAATACATAAAATCTTAATCCTTTATTAATTTATACATAAAATCTCAATAATTTAATAATTAATACATAAAATATCAATCCTTTATTAATTAATACATAAAATCTCAGTCCTTTAATTATTAATACATAAAATCTCAATCATTTTATAATTAATGCATAAAATCTCAATCCTTTAATAATTAATAAATAAAATCTCAATCTTTCAATAATTAATACATAAAATCTCAATCCTTTAATAATTAATACATAAAATCTCAATCATTTAATAATTAATACATAAAATCTCCATACTTTAATAATTTATACATAAAATCTGAATCATTTAATAATTAATACATAAAATCTCAATTCCTTAATAATTAATACATAAAATCTCAATCCTTTAATAATTAATAAATAAAATCTCAATCATTTAATAATTAATACATAAAATCTCAATCATTTAATAATTAATACATAAAATCTCAATCATTTAATAATTAATACATAAAATCTCCATACTTTAATAATTAATACATAAAATCTCAATCATTTAATAATTAATACATAAAATCTCAATCCTTTAATATTTAATACATAAAATCTCAATCTTTTAATAATTAATACATAAAATCTCAATCCTTTAATAATTAATAAATAAAATCTCAATCTTTCAATAATTAATACATAAAATCTCAATCATTTTATAATTAATGCATAAAATCTCAATCATTTTATAATTAATACATAAAATCTCAATCCTTTAATAATTAATAAATAAAATCTCAATCTTTAAATAATTAATACATAAAATCTCAATTCTGTAATAATTAATACATAAAATCTCAATCTTTCAATAATTAATACATAAAATCTCAATCATTTAATAATTAATACATAAAATCTTAATCCTTTAATAATTAATAAATAAAATCTCAATCATTTTATAATTAATGCATAAAATCTCAATCCTTTAATAATTAATAAATAAAATCTCAATCTTTCAATAATTAATACATAAAATCTCAATCATTTAATAATTAATACATAAAATCTTAATCCTTTAATAATTAATAAATAAAATCTCAATCATTTTATAATTAATGCATAAAATCTCAATCCTTTAATAATTAATAAATAAAATCTCAATCTTTCAATAATTAATACATAAAATCTCAATCATTTAATAATTAATACATAAAATCTTAATCCTTTAATAATTAATACATAAAATCTCAATCCTTTAATAATTAATACATAAAATCTCAATCTTTCAATAATTAATACATAAAATCTCAATCATTTAATAATTAATACATAAAATCTCAATCCTTTAATAATTAATACATAAAATCTCAATCCTTTAATAATTAATACATAAAATCTCAATCATTTAATAATTAATACATAAAATATCAATCCTTTAATAATTAATAAATAAAATCTCAATCATTTAATAATTAATACATAAAATCTCAATCATTTAATAATTAATACATAAAATCTCAATCATTTAATAATTAATACATAAAATCTCAATCCTTTAATAATTAATAAATAAAATCTCAATCATTTAAATATTAATACATAAAATCTCAATCCTTTAATAATTAATACATAAAATCTCAATCCTTTAATAATTAATACATAAAATCTCAATCATTTAATAATTAATACATAAAATATCAATCCTTTAATAATTAATAAATAAAATCTCAATCATTTAATAATTAATACATAAAATCTCAATCATTTAATAATTAATACATAAAATCTCAATCATTTAATAATTAATACATAAAATCTCAATCATTTAATAATTAATACATAAAATCTCAATCATTTAATAATTAATACATAAAATCTCAATCCTTTAATAATTAATACATAAAATCTTAATCCTTTATTAATTTATACATAAAATCTCAATAATTTAATAATTAATACATAAAATATCAATCCTTTATTAATTAATACATAAAATCTCAGTCCTTTAATTATTAATACATAAAATCTCAATCATTTTATAATTAATGCATAAAATCTCAATCCTTTAATAATTAATAAATAAAATCTCAATCTTTCAATAATTAATACATAAAATCTCAATCCTTTAATAATTAATACATAAAATCTCAATCATTTAATAATTAATACATAAAATCTCCATACTTTAATAATTTATACATAAAATCTGAATCATTTAATAATTAATACATAAAATCTCAATTCCTTAATAATTAATACATAAAATCTCAATCCTTTAATAATTAATACATAAAATCTCAATCATTTAATAATTTATACATAAAATCTCCATACTTTAATAATTAATACATAAAATCTCAATCATTTAATAATTAATACATAAAATCTCAATCCTTTAATATTTAATACATAAAATCTCAATCTTTTAATAATTAATACATAAAATCTCAATCCTTTAATAATTAATACATAAAATCTCAATCCTTTAATAATTAATACATAAAATCTCAATCCTTTAATAATTAATAAATAAAATCTCAATCCTTTAATAATTAATACATAAAATCTCAATCATTTAATAATTAATACATAAAATCTCCATACTTTAATAATTAATACATAAAATCTTAATCATTTAATAATTAATACATAAAATCTCAATTCTTTAATAATTAATACATAAAATCTCAATCCTTTAATATTTAATACATAAAATCTCAATCATTTAATAATTAATACATAAAATCTCAATCCTTTAATAAATAATACATAAAATCTCAATCATTTATAAATTAATACATAAAATCTCCATCCTTTAATAATTAATACATAAAATCTCAATCCTTTAATAATTAATACATAAATTCTCAATCCTTTAATAATTAATACATAAAATCTCAATCATTTAATAATTAATACATAAAATCTCAATCATTTAATAATTAATACATAAAATCTCAATCATTTAATAATTAATATATAAAATCTCAATCCTTTAATAATTAATAAATAAAATCTCAATCCTTTAATAATTAATACATAAAATCTCAATCCTTTAATAATTAATAAATAAAATCTCAATCATTTAATAATTAATACATAAAATCTCAATCATTTAATAATTAATACATAAAATCTCAATCCTTTAATAATTAATACATAAAATCTCAATCCTTTAATAATTAATAAATAAAATCTCAATCCTTTAATAATTAATACATAAAATCTGAATTCTTTAATAATTAATACATAAAATCTCAATCCTTTAATATTTAATACATAAAATCTCAATCTTTTAATAATTAATACATAAAATCTCAATCCTTTAATAATTAATACATAAAATCTCAATCATTTTATAATGAATACATAAAATCTCAATCATTTAATAATTAATACATAAAATCTCAATTCTTTAATAATTAATACATAAAATCTCAATAATTTAATAATTAATACATAAAATCTCAATCATTTAATAATTAATATATAAAATCTCAATCCTTTAATAATTAATACATAAAATCTCAATAATTTAATAATTAATACATAAAATCTCAATCCTTTATTAATTAATACATAAAATCTCAGTCCTTTTATTATTAATACACAAAATCTCAATCATTTAATAATTAATACATAAAATCTCAATCATTTAATAATTAATACATAAAATCTAAATCCTTTAATAATTAATACATAAAATCTCAATCATTTAATAATTAATACATAAAATCTTAATCCTTTAATAATTAATAAATAAAATCTCAATCATTTTATAATTAATGCATAAAATCTCAATCATTTAATAATTAATACATAAAATCTCAATCCTTTAATAATTAATAAATAAAATCTCAATCTTTCAATAATTAATACATAAAATCTCAATCATTTTATAATTAATGCATAAAATCTCAATCATTTTATAATTAATACATAAAATCTTAATCCTTTAATAATTAATAAATAAAATCTCAATCTTTCAATAATTAATACATAAAATCTCAATCATTTAATAATTAATACATAAAATCTTAATCCTTTAATAATTAATAAATAAAATCTCAATCATTTTATAATTAATGCATAAAATCTCAATCCTTTAATAATTAATACATAAAATCTCAATCTTTCAATAATTAATACATAAAATCTCAATCATTTAATAATTAATACATAAAATCTTAATCCTTTAATAATTAATAAATAAAATCTCAATCATTTTATAATTAATGCATAAAATCTCAATCATTTTATAATTAATACATAAAATCTTAATCCTTTAATAATTAATAAATAAAATCTCAATCTTTCAATAATTAATACATAAAATCTCAATCATTTAATAATTAATACATAAAATCTCAATCCTTTAATAATTAATAAATAAAATCTCAATCTTTCAATAATTAATACATAAAATCTCAATCATTTAATAATTAATACATAAAATCTTAATCCTTTAATAATTAATAAATAAAATCTCAATCATTTTATAATTAATGCATAAAATCTCAATCATTTTATAATTAATGCATAAAATCTCAATCATTTTATAATTAATGCATAAAATCTCAATCCTTTAATAATTAATAAATAAAATCTCAATCTTTCAATAATTAATACATAAAATCTCAATCCTTTAATAATTAATACATAAAATCTTAATCCTTTAATAATTAATAAATAAAATCTCAATCATTTTATAATTAATGCATAAAATCTCAATCCTTTAATAATTAATACATAAAATCTCAATCCTTTAATAATTAATACATAAAATCTCAATCATTTTATAATTAATGCATAAAATCTCAATCTTTCAATAATTAATACATAAAATCTAAATCCTTTAATAATTAATACATAAAATCTTAATCCTTTAATAATTAATAAATAAAATCTCAATCATTTTATAATTAATGCATAAAATCTCAATCCTTTAATAATTAATACATAAAATCTTAATCCTTTAATAATTAATACATAAAATCTTAATCCTTTAATAATTAATACATAAAATCTCAATCCTTTAATAATTAATACATAAAATATCAATCATTTAATAATTAATACATAAAATCTTAATCCTTTAATAATTAATACATAAAATATCAATCATTTAATAATTAATACATAAAATCTTAATCCTTTAATAATTAATAAATAAAATCTCAATCCTTTAATAATTAATTCATAAAATATCAATCCTTTAATAATTAATACATAAAATCTTAATCCTTTAATAATTAATACATAAAATCTCAATCCTTTAATAATTAATACATAAAATATCAATCCTTTAATAATTAATAAATAAAATCTCAATCATTTAATAATTAATACATAAAATCTCAATCCTTTAATAATTAATACATAAAATCTTAATCCTTTATTAATTTATACATAAAATCTCAATCATTTAATAATTAATACATAAAATATCAATCATTTATTAATTAATACATAAAATCTCAGTCCTTTAATTATTAATACATAAAATCTCAATCATTTTATAATTAATGCATAAAATCTCAATCCTTTAATAATTAATAAATAAAATCTCAATCTTTCAATAATTAATACATAAAATCTCAATCCTTTAATAATTAATACATAAAATCTCAATCATTTAATAATTAATACATAAAATCTCAATCATTTAATAATTAATACATAAAATCTCCATACTTTAATAATTTATACATAAAATCTGAATCATTTAATAATTAATACATAAAATCTCAATTCCTTAATAATTAATACATAAAATCTCAATCCTTTAATAATTAATAAATAAAATCTCAATCATTTAATAATTAATACATAAAATCTCAATCATTTAATAATTAATACATAAAATCTCAATCATTTAATAATTAATACATAAAATCTCCATACTTTAATAATTAATACATAAAATCTCAATCATTTAATAATTAATACATAAAATCTCAATCCTTTAATATTTAATACATAAAATCTCAATCTTTTAATAATTAATACATAAAATCTCAATCCTTTAATAATTAATACATAAAATCTCAATCCTTTAATAATTAATACATAAAATCTCAATCCTTTAATAATTAATAAATAAAATCTCCATACTTTAATAATTAATACATAAAATCTTAATCATTTAATAATTAATACATAAAATCTCAATTCTTTAATAATTAATACATAAAATCTCAATCCTTTAATATTTAATACATAAAATCTCAATCATTTAATAATTAATACATAAAATCTCAATCCTTTAATAAATAATACATAAAATCTCAATCATTTATAAATTAATACATAAAATCTCCATCCTTTAATAATTAATACATAAAATCTCAATCCTTTAATAATTAATACATAAAATCTAAATCCTTTAATAATTAATACATAAAATCTCAATCATTTGATAATTAATACATAAAATCTCAATCATTTAATAATTAATACATAAAATCTCAATCCTTTAATAATTAATACATAAAATCTCAATCCTTTAATAATTAATACATAAAATCTCAATCCTTTAATAATTAATACATAAAATCTGAATCATTTAATAATTAATACATAAAATCTCAATCCTTTAATAATTAATACATAAAATCTCAATCATTTAATAATTAATACATAAAATCTAAATCATTTAATAATTAATATATAAAATCTCAATCTTTAATAATTAATACATAAAATCTGAATCATTTAATAATTAATACATAAAATCTCAATTCTTTAATAATTAATACATAAAATCTAAATCATTTAATAATTAATATATAAAATCTCAATCCTTTAATAATTAATACATAAAATCTGAATCATTTAATAATTAATACATAAAATCTCAATCTTTTAATAATTAATACATAAAATCTCAATCATTTAATAATTAATACATAAAATCTCAATCCTTTAATAATTAATATATAAAATCTCAATCCTTTAATAATTAATAAATAAAATCTCAATCCTTTAATAATTAATACATAAAATCTCAATCCTTTAATAATTAATAAATAAAATCTCAATCATTTAATAATTAATACATAAAATCTCAATCATTTAATAATTAATACATAAAATCTCAATCCTTTAATAATTAATACATAAAATCTCAATCCTTTAATAATTAATAAATAAAATCTCAATCCTTTAATAATTAATAAATAAAATCTCAATCCTTTAATAATTAATACATAAAATCTGAATCATTTAATAATTAATACATAAAATCTGAATTCTTTAATAATTAATACATAAAATCTCAATCCTTTAATATTTAATACATAAAATCTCAATCTTTTAATAATTAATACATAAAATCTCAATCCTTTAATAATTAATACATAAAATCTCAATCAGTTTATAATGAATACATAAAATCTCAATCATTTAATAATTAATACATAAAATCTCAATTCTTTAATAATTAATACATAAAATCTCAATAATTTAATAATTAATACATAAAATCTCAATCATTTAATAATTAATATATAAAATCTCAATCCTTTTATAATTAATACATAAAATCTCAATAATTTAATAATTAATACATAAAATCTCAATCCTTTATTAATTAATACATAAAATCTCAGTCCTTTTATTATTAATACACAAAATCTCAATCATTTAATAATTAATACATAAAATCTCAATCATTTAATAATTAATACATAAAATCTAAATCCTTTAATAATTAATACATAAAATCTCAATCATTTAATAATTAATACATAAAATCTCAATCATTTAATAATTAATACATAAAATCTCAATCATTTAATAATTAATACATAAAATCTCAATTCTTTAATAATTAATACATAAAATCTCAATCATTTAATTACATAGAAAAACAAACTCATTTCATTTCTTTTGCACACTTATATTTGAATTTTAGTGGACATATTTTTCCAGAAAGAACAATAACTGCGTCATATCTGTGAAAAATATATTAATGACTATATGACATTATTAAAAATCTCCCTGTCTTTAACAATCCTCCCCCCTTCCCTTTTTTCAAAAAACTTTCCAACGTCTTTTTCCATTGCTGAAATGGAACAGCATCACGCTTCAGAAGAACACGAACAGCATCGCAAGAAAATTTTCAAATATTTTGTGCTGGTATTTTTGTTTTCTTAATTTCATTCATCCAGAGGAAGTCTCAAAATAAAGATGAAACGTTGATGAACACATAACTCGGTTTGTTCCATCAACCTTTTTTGTCATATTGATGTGCATTTTCCCAGGATATTACATCTGTGTATTTCTTTGAAACACCCTGGGTAGTATCATTAGAGAATATATATAGTTATAGGAATGTATATAAAAAAACATCCTGTGAGAACTTTGTGAACAAACAAACAAACAAACAAGCTATTGTTTCATAACTATTGTCATTATTAAATATTAAAATAATTGTTTTTTTTAATTTTCAATTATAGAAATTCAAATCATGACGAAATCAAAACCAGTTGATCCATGTCAAAAAGAAGCGTGCCAAATTCAAGCATGTCTTCAAGGTAAGAAGAGGATGAAGGTATCTTTTTTTTATGCGTCGGTTGTACTTTTTAAGTTTTTTTTATTTGCTTTATTTTATTAACTTCTTTCCATACAAGCATTTATGTATTAAAAGTAGATATTCAAAATTATGAATACCACAAATAACAATTTTCATCTCTCATAAACACCAGCCCAGTCTAATATAACAACAGTGGTTTGAACAATACAGGTATTAGCATCGACTATTATTATTGGATTAACAAAAATATGAATAAATAATTGATTTATTTGAAAAAAAAATACTGTATTGTTTTATATGGTTATTAAACGAATTAACAATTTTTTTTTTATTATATCGATGTACTTCTACTGTAATAAAATTAATATTAATATGTGTGTCCCACTATGGCTATCAGATATTAAAAAAAGTTTTATTTAACAAGATCAGAATAAATCATTGATCTTCGGCAATGCCACAGAATTTTGATAATGAAATATGAAAAAAGCAAAAAAACAAAAAATGTTTCTGCATCACTTGAGGCAACATTAATCTATTATATAAAAGGGAAAATGTGTTTTGTTTGTTTATTTGTGTTTATGTGTGTGTGTTTGTATGTCTTCCATAATCTTTTGATAAATGTATTGGATTGTGATAAAATTGGTATCGAAAGATCAATCTCTCAGACGAAAAATATCTAAAAATTGGCCAAAAAGATTAATTCTATGCTGGACAACTGTGCCATTTTTTGCAAGGAGAGGTCACTTTTTGCATCCACATTTTTGCAAGCCATATGCCTAGCAATCTCAATGTACGTTTAAAAAACATTATTTCGACCTGTTATGAGGTCATAAGTTGTTGTGGCTGTGACAGCGCATTAGCTTTTTTCGCCTCCTTTTCCTCTTTGGTGTTACAGATTTGATCTTGCTGCAGCTAATTTTTTTTCTTTTTTCCGGTCGCACGGGCATTCACTGCTATTTTGGTTGAAACATGTTTTTATATTTTAGGGGTTGCTCAATATCCTTAGGATACCACCTCTCTCCATCCAGCCAACGCCGGGCACCTCCACTAGTTTAAAAAAAAATCCTGATCTCATTTCTTAATGCATTTTCAAATTTCTCATTTCGATTTCAAAAAAAGATGCTGGAACCTTCATAAAATGTATTTGATCTAAAACTAGAAACCAAGCAACTGAGTTCAAGAAGAGACAGTAGAACAAGAAATTCAAATCATTCATAAAGTGGGATCATATGTTTATGCCATTGTTGGTTCAGTGTTATTAGACTGGGCACCATTATTGGTTCAGTGTTATTAGACTGGGCACCATTATTGGTTCAGTGTTATTAGACTGGGCGCCATTATTGGTTCAGTGTTATTAGACTGGGCGCCATTATTGGTTCAGTGTTATTAGACTGGGCACCATTATTGGTTCAGTGTTATTAGACTGGGCACAATTATTGGTTCAGGGTTATTAGACTGGGCACCATTATTGGTTCAGTGTTATTAGACTGGGCGCCATTATTGGTTCAGTGTTATTAGACTGGGCACCATTATTGGTTCAGTGTTATTAGACTGGGCACCATTATTGGTTGAGTGTTATTAGACTGGGCACCATTATTGGTTCAGTGTTATTAGACTGGGCACCATTATTGGTTCAGTGTTATTAGACTGGGCACCATTATTGGTTCAGTGTTATTAGACTGGGCACCATTATTGGTTGAGTGTTATTAGACTGAGCACCATTATTGGTTCAGTGTTATTAGACTGGGCACCATTATTGGTTCAGTGTTATTAGACTGGGCGCCATTATTGGTTCAGTGTTATTAGACTGGGCGCCATTATTGGTTCAGTGTTATTAGACTGGGCACCATTATTGGTTCAGTGTTATTAGACTGGGCACCATTATTGGTTCAGTGTTATTAGATTGGGCACCATTATTGGTTCAGTGTTATTAGATTGGGCACCATTATTGGTTCAGTGTTATTAGACTGGGCACCATTATTGGTTCAGTGTTATTAGACTGGGCACCATTATTGGTTCAGTGTTATTAGACTGGGCACCATTATTGGTTCAGTGTTATTAGACTGGGCACCATTATTGGTTCAGTGTTATTAGACTGGGCGCCATTATTGGTTCAGTGTTATTAGACTGGGCACCATTATTGGTTCAGTGTTATTAGACTGGGCACCATTATTGGTTCAGTGTTATTAGACTGGGCACCATTATTGGTTCAGTGTTATTAGATTGGGCACCATTATTGGTTCAGTGTTATTAGATTGGGCACCATTATTGGTTCAGTGTTATTAGACTGGGCGCCATTATTGGTTCAGTGTTATTAGACTGGGCGCCATTATTGGTTCAGTGTTATTAGACTGGGCACCATTATTGGTTCAGTGTTATTAGACTGGGCACCATTATTGGTTCAGTGTTATTAGATTGGGCACCATTATTGGTTCAGTGTTATTAGACTGGGCACCATTATTGGTTCAGTGTTATTAGACTGGGCACCATTATTGGTTGAGTGTTATTAGACTGAGCACCATTATTGGTTCAGTGTTATTAGACTGGGCACCATTATTGGTTCAGTGTTATTAGACTGGGCACCATTATTGGTTCAGTGTTATTAGACTGGGCACCATTATTGGTTGAGTGTTATTAGACTGAGCACCATTATTGGTTCAGTGTTATTAGACTGGGCACCATTATTGGTTCAGTGTTATTAGACTGGGCGCCATTATTGGTTCAGTGTTATTAGACTGGGCGCCATTATTGGTTCAGTGTTATTAGACTGGGCACCATTATTGGTTCAGTGTTATTAGACTGGGCACCATTATTGGTTCAGTGTTATTAGATTGGGCACCATTATTGGTTCAGTGTTATTAGACTGGGCACCATTATTGGTTCAGTGTTATTAGACTGGGCACCATTATTGGTTCAGTGTTATTAGACTGGGCGCCAGTGTTGCAGAGAGTTGGAAAAGCGCACAATATTATAGGTTTGTATGACTTTTATAAATAAACAAGAATGCTTACCTGATATTGCTCAGTAAGGAATAAGAACTATTGCATACTGCTGCTTCTAACTTTAAACCGTGTATTACAATTTTTATCATGTTCTCTAATTAAAAATTTTTTCTTTTCTTCTTCATTTATGTCATTCATTTATATTATCCTACTACTTTTCACTTATGCTGCTACTGTTTCTCTTTGTATTTGTTTTTTTCCCACAATTTCCTCTCTATTCTCCTCTTCCATTTCTCGTCTCAATTACTTTTTTCCTCCCACCATTTAAAAGACTCAATGTGTAAACAAACAAGCAAGATTACAGGAGTTTTAGTATTACCTTGATGCGTTATATCTTCAACTTTATCATGTAAAAATAATGTGGAAGGCAATACATAAAATGCCAATCAACAATTTCATAATATTGTGACTTTTAGCATTTTAGAAATGTCAGAAACCAGCTGTTTGCTACAATAATGATATTAACATAGAAATTTCTTTTACTAGAGAGAGTATTCACGACTTATCAAAGCCCAAATACCACTCGAGGATAAGAATTAATGAGTGTCAGTTGTCAGTGAGACAACACCGCGATGATCAGTAATGGTAAAACTTGGGTAGTGTTTGTTTATTTATGAGGACGGCTCAACAGAAACTTGTTGATGTTAGACTTGAAAACGGCCATGTTATAGTCAGCAGGGAAGCAACCCCGCAGTATTGTGTTCCATAAATGGGCAGTTCTAGGAAATAAATTTTGCTCATGGAATTTATGCATAGTTTTTGGCACAGCAGGATAATAAAGGAATATTCTGTTAATATGAAAGTTATTTCCCTTGAGTAAAGCTTAATATGGAAGTCGCCTTAGCAAATGCTTACACGGTAAATGTAGCAATTCCTTTGATCATGACTGCCTCTGCATATGAAATTTTTAAAAGTGGATTGGGGATTGTGGAAAACATGAACCACTCTCTTCACTATTTGGTAACTGATGATTGTTTATGACTGCAATGTGTGCCACATGACATACATAACAAGTGTTATATATACATATATATATGATTGTTGAGCTGGATTAAATCCGACGATATGAAATAAAATGGAGGTGGAAGGACCTGGATACTCAACGTTTCGCCCGACCTATGCGGGCTTCTTCAATATATATATATATATATATATATATATATATATATATATATATATATATATCCCAAGGATACAAAGAAAAAAACAATCCACAATCATAATTTTTATTTTTTTTTTTTTTTTATTTCAGTGAATGTCTACATTTTCTTCCTTTTTGCCCTATACATGTTTCAAAAGTCACAACGAAAATATTGTCTTTGGTTTTCTAGGTTTCTCTTCAGAGACGATCATTTATTAAAAAAAAAAAACAAGAACATTCCCTCCCCCCCCCAAAAAAAAACACACACACACACAATGAAAACGATGAATCAGAAAGATGAGGATAACAATGTGTCAAAAAGATGAAAAACTCTAAAAATCACAATCACATTTCTTCGTTTTGTTTTGTAAGAAATTGACTTTTGATTGCATCAGCCATCATGGTTGAGAAATTAAATTTTATTTGTCAAACGTTGATGATAACTCGGATGAATAATTTTATTTATATATATATATATATATTTTTTAGCTTTTTTTAAAGCGTATTTTAGCTTTTTTAAAAGCTTATTTTAGTTTCTTTTAGCTTAATTGATTTTCTCGGATGCTTGATGTTGTTGGAAATTTTCCGATAATATTCACATAATGTTACAGAAAGATTTTGATTAATTGTAAATGGATCCGACTAGTTTATTGCCTTCAATCTACTGTTAACTGCAGACACTCAAGATCTGCATCTTCAAAATCACAAATATGAAGCCACCTGTGCAGTAGTGTGTTGTTTTATTGTCTGTCTCGTTGTAACGATTTATTTGTTTATCATTCACGTATGTATAATCATATTTGTTGCATTTCTACGAAAATGCTTGTTGTTAAATAAATATATGCACTCTAGCTTATTTCAGCCATTTGACAATCAAACACACAGACGGTTTCATAACAAAACTGTTTTTATTTAATTATTATTTTGCCTTCAGTGGTTGTTCGATGTATCGAGCAAGGGTGAAAGGTGAGGTTGGGGTTGACGAGCTGATGACGTAACGATTATCAGAATTTTTGGGAGGAGTGGGTATTCACATCTTAGATTTTTTCACATAAATACTGGAATAATGGAATAAAAATATATTTAATTTTTTGGTCACAAACATTGCTGATTTATACAATTTTTCTCAATATTTTGGAAAAAAAGAAGTTTGAAAAAAATATATTAAAATTATTTTAGTTTTATGAAATTTTTAAAATTATTTATTATTTACATTTGACAGTTTTTACCTTGTGTCATGTCAAAAGATTTCCGGAATTATTTAAGAGATTCGTTCATTTTTTTCATCTCATAATTTAGGACATGATATTTTTTTAAATCAAAACATTTAAAAAAGAAAGCTACAACGATTTTTTTTAATGTAACAAAGTCATAACAGTAATAATACAAAATGGCACTGTTTTACGATTTGTCATTGTGTAGAGGGAGACAACTCTCGTTTACTAAGCGATTCGTTGATTTTTTCATCTCATAATTTAGGACGCTCGATCTGGCAATATTTTTTTATTAAATTAAAACATTAAAAACGAAAGCTACGAAAAATTCTTTAAAATCTAACAAAGTTGATAACATTAGTACAAAACGTAGTCTTTACACAACCATTAAGAGAATCGTTTCTGTTTTCATATCAGAATTTACAATGCTAAAACCAATGATATTTCATGAGATGAAAATATTTTTAAAAAAGCTGTAGCAACTTTTTTCTACATTTTTTTTACGACTACTTTTTTTTTAATTAAAAAGTAAATATTATAGTAAGGTTTTAAAAAGTTAGTCTTGAATCTTAAAAACACAAAGAATGAAACTCTTTAATAAAACAAGGATGAAACTTTTAAAGCTACAAGACTTTTTTTTTTTTTTTTTGTAACAAAGCTTATAATATTAATGATGCCAACATCTACTTTTTAACATTACAAAAAATTAAAATGCAACGATAGTTGTGGAGGAATTGTAATTTTTATTAAAAAAGAAAAAAAACTGCGATTCATTATTTATGTTAAAAACTAGATGTTGGTGTTATTAATATTATAAGTTTTGTTACAAAAAAAAAACAAAAAACAAAAAACAAATAAAAAAGCCGCCACAGCATTTTTTCATATTTTCATCCTTGTTTTATTAAAAAATTTTGTTTGAAAAAACTTATAATTTTCTTTCGTCGCATTTTCGCAATGTTAAAGAGTAATTTTTTTAAAACCCTTACAAGAACATTTACTTTTTAATTAAAAAAAAGTAGTCGTAAAAAACGTAGAAAAAGGTTGCCCCAGTTTCTTTTTTTAAATGTCTTCATCTAATGAAAATATCGTTATTTCGTTGGTTTTAGTGCCATAAATTATGATACAGAAACGATTCTCTTAATAGCTGCGTAAAAACTACATTCTGTATCATTAATTATTATTAACTTTGTTTACAATTCCTTTACAGCTATCGTTGCATTTTCATTTTTTGCAATGTTAAAAACTAGATGTTGTCCGCAGGATGAGCAGACAGGATGAGGTGAATTATCTCAGTTATGCTCTTAAAAATAGTAGCTCTGCTTTTTGTGGGGGCGATAGAGGGCAAATGCAACCCGAAACCACATTAGGTTCTCTCTGGAGATATCTCTACCATATGGAAAGCCATCTTTAATGTAGGCACATATTCCATGCCCATGGCGATCTTGGGGGTCAGATTTGGATGTTAAGTTAGAGTATCCTTTAGTTACAAAATCATCTAGGGTAATTGTCGATCCAATGCCGGTTTCACTTAGGAATAATAGGTCTGGTTTAGTCTCCTGTAAATGGGATTCAACTTCTGGAAGGTTGGAACGTAAATAAAGAATGTTTATAACCCTAATCCTTCCTCTCCAATATAAAGTAAAAATTACATTGGATTAATTGCATTTTACTAGTTTTTACTTGTATTTTTTGTTATGGGCGTCAAAAATTAGTGTGATGCTGATAATAATAACAGAGTAATTGTCAAACCATATATGACTGTTGAAATAATCAGTTCTGTCAGTCTATTAAGAGTTATCCCCCTTGCATCAGATTTTGAAATTCTTGTATTTTTCTGACGTAAAGATTTGGAGTTGTCTACCCGTAGTTCTTTTTTTTTTTTTTTTTTTTTATTGCTGTAACTACGTGTACCTCAGATCTTTAATTTAAATAAAACCGATCAACTCATGTGTCAGAAAAGTTAAAAAAAAAAAGAAAAAAGTTAATAGCTATATATATTAGCTACAGGTTTAAAAATTGGGAACATATATTTAAACATATATATATTATAACATATATATATTTAAAGTACAGTGAAGTATAAGAAGCAGCCTATACACCAACTCATAATTCCAATGACCCATTCACAATGAAAGAAGCACTTTTCAATCCTGAAAAAAATGAATGGATGAAAGCAATGATTAGAAATTATGGGACCTTACTGAATTGCCCAGTCGACGAAAAGCTATTTATAGCAAGTGGGTGCTTAAATGAAAGCATAATGCTGACAGAGACATGAAACACCACTAAGATCAACTGATAACTGAACGTTTTCTCCAAAAGCATGGAATTTACTATGACAAAAATTTCTGCCCAGTTATCAGATTTGATGTGAACTGTTATTGCATTAGCAGCACAGCTTGACCTGTTGACACATTAATTAGACAAAACCTGTTGATAAATTAATTAGACAAAACCTGTTGATACATTAATTAGACAAAACCTGTTGATACATTAATTAGACAAAACCTGTTGATACACTAATTAGACAAAACCTGTTGATACATTAATTAGACAAAACCTGTTGACACATTAATTAGACAAAACCTGTTGATACATTAATTAGACAAAACCTGTTGATAATTAATTAGACAAAACCTGTTGATAGATTAATTAGACAAAACCTGTTGATACATTAATTAGACAAAACCTGTTGATACATTAATTAGACAAAACCTGTTGATAATTAATTAGACAAAACCTGTTGATAGATTAATTAGACAAAACCTGTTGATACATTAATTAGACAAAACCTGTTGATACATTAATTAGACAAAACCTGTTGATACATTAATTAGATAAAACCTGTTAACACATTAATTAGACAAAACCTGTTGACACATTAATTAGACAAAAACTTTTGATACATTAATTAGACAAAACCTGTTGACACATTAATTAGACAAAACCTGTTGATACATTAATTAGACAAAATCTGTTGACACATTAATTAGACAAAACCTGTTGATAGATTAATTAGACAAAACCTGTTGACACATTAATTACACAAAACCTATTGACACATGAATTAGACAAAACCTGCTGACACATTAATTAGACAACACCTGTTGATACATTAATTAGACAACACCTGTTGATACATTAATTAGACAAAACCTGTTGATACACTAATTAGACAAAACCACTGCATTTTTAAATAATGAGTTGAAGAAATCATATGCAGCATCCAGAAGCATTTAAAGTTAAAGGCAAGGAACATCTTGTCTGTAAACTGAAGCAAAGCATCCATGCTTTGAAACAATCACCAAGGTGTTGGAATTAAGCATTGGATTGTCAGCTTAAAAAGATGCATTTCAAATAGCTAGAGAAAATGCTCCTTGCATCTAGATACAATCTTCAAAAGGAGAAATCTTTTAAGCTTCTTTTTATGCTGACGATATCATTCTAGCAAGCAAGTCTCTGACATGTAAAAAAATTTGTTAAAACAATATCGAAAAGTTTCAACATCCAAAACATGGGCAAACTACATTTCTTATTGGGTGTCAAGATTACTTATCCTGAATTAGAGAAAACATGGATTGGACAATCGGCATACACAGCAGAAGTTTTGAAAGATTAAATGTTTCTGGAGCAAAGCCACTGAAAAAAGCAAGCTGCTTAATCAAGAGTTGTAATAATCAGCAGTTGGAAATGTAAAATTTTGTTCCCAACCTAAAATGGGACACTAAATGTCTGTAAAACATATCTTGTGTTACCTAAGTGGTGCTCAAGCGTTGGGGTTTATTACATGGCAAAGAGAAAGCAATCATGCAGACTGGGTTGGTGATTTAGATGATCGGAGGTCAACCTCATATATAACCTGATCAAATTAAGTGCAGTGGCTGTTAGCTGGAGAAATAAGGAACAAACTTGTTATGCACTATCAACATTGCATCACAGGAGGCAGTATGGATGCAGCATCTTCAAGGTGATTTAAAACGAGGTTCAGTTAAGATAATCAACAATACGTATGGCAAAAACGCCACAATATTATGGGCGAGCCAAACATTTTGAGATTAAGTTTCATTACATTCGAGAACAAGTGGAAATGGAGACTATTAAACTAGAATACTGCAAGAACAAAAATATGATAGCTGATGTGCTGACAAAAGGACTTGTGAGCACATAATTTGCGAAGCTCAGAGAATTGTGTTAGAAAATTGATACAAAAGTATAACAGTACTTAAGTACCTATTTACTATGCCTCCCCACAGGACAGAGTTAGACACCAGGGTCGTTTTTTAACGTGGAGAAAAGGTACAAAAATAAAAATTGTCTCAGTCGTGAAGGATTTCTCCTCCACCGACAGAGAACAAGAAATTGAAGTGCAGCATCTGAAGAACAGATACTACACTTTGAGATATTAAATCTTTTATTCATGTTAAAAAATACATTCAAAATTTTGATTTTGACCAAAAGGCCAACAGTACTTAAGTAGGAATAATGAAATTATCAATGCTGTCGATCTACCAAGAGTTATCCTCCTTGCATCATATTTCGTAATGGTCTTATTTTTCTATCAGGTAAGGATTTGGAGTTGCTTGCCTTAGTTTCTTTGTTGTTGTTATTGTTGTTGTAGGGAGCAACCTACCTATACCTCATTTCTACAATGTAAATAAAACTGATTGTTTCGCTTGCCAGATGTATGTTAAAGAAAAGCATGTTTGTTTGTGTTTTTTTTTTTTTTAATTGAATTCGTCTTCCAATCTGAATTTTGTTTAAAAACCAAATTTATTTTTATTTGATTGTTTCTTGACGTTATAACCATCAATAACTTCCAAAAGATTTATGATTTAATAAAAAATATATTCTCAAATTCACTTAAGATAAATCAGGTTTTTTATTTGCTTATTTGTTTTGGATGCAGAATTAAAAAAAGGTGAAAGGGAACGAGATCAGTAACCTGAACATTCAAGATCATAAAATAAAAATGTAGAAGAAATTAATATTCGTTCTTTGAAATATTGCAGTATAATAAAGAAGTGTATGATTAAAAAAAAATTGGAAGGTTCTATTCATAAACCCGAGTGGTAGGAACTGACCAATCAAATAAAAAGACACTCTGCTATCGACCAATCAGAAACCATAATTATTCCATAAAACATTGGATATTTTAGAATTCTGCACATATTTTTCGTTCTTCACACGAGAAGAAAGTTTGCTCTTCAGACTTTGACGGATTTTTTATCCAATGGGAAACTCTTTTCTTTGCTTCTAAAGCTAAAATGGTTTACAGCTCAAAAGTAAACGATACAAACAATTTGAAAATAAAACATCAATGTAAATATAATTTTTTTCATTTATTTTCTCTGAACAAATAAAGATTTAAGATAGAAAAAAATTATATAAATTAGCTGTTTTTGAAACAATTGCATTACAAACTTAAACAGAGAATGTAATTAATTATATAAATTATAAGTGACAATTTTCGTTATGAACAAACGACCAATATACATTAGAAGTAATCAACCATCTCAACAAAAATAACCTTCTTAGTGACACTCAATATGGTTTCCGTTCTGCTAGATCTACAGCAGATGTGCTTACAGTTATATCTCATAGGATTAGCAAATCTCTCGACGGAGGCAACCTTTCTAGGGCAATTGCTCTTGACATATCTAAGGCCTTTGATAGGGTATGGCATAAAGGTTTACTTCATAAGATCTCTAGCTATGGTATTGCTGGAAATGTCTTCTCAATTATTAAATCATTTCTTTCTCATAGGTTCATAAGAGTAGTAGTTGAGGGGCAAAAATCAGAAGCTCACAGTATTAATGCCGGTGTCCCTCAGGGGTTCATCCTGGGCCCAACTCTTTTCCTGATCTACATTAATGATCTTCCAAATCACATCCTTACATCATTTCTAGACATTTATGCTGACGACACTACCATTTATGGTAGCACATCTAAGACAGTAAACGACCAAGTTATCTCCAATTCTCTCTCCTCTGATCTTGAGCACGTAGTACAATGGGGTAAGGAGTGGCTGGTTACTTTTAATGCATCTAAAACCAAGCTTCTCTCTTTACATCATCAACATTCTGATTCACATCTGGCATCAATTGAAATGAATGGCTCTCGTCTTCAGGAGGCCTCAAGTTTTGACAAGCTTCTTGGCTTGACCATTACTCCTGATCTTAAATGGAACACGTACATCAAATCTGTTGCCAAGGCCGCTGGAAAAATGGTGGGATCTTTCTATCGATCCGGTAGATATCTCACTGCTGATGCTATTCTCTATCTATATAAGAGCCAAGTACGTCCAAGGATGGAATACTGTTGCCACATCTGGGCAGGAGCTGCTAGAAAGGACTTGTCCTGTCTTGATAGAGTTCAAAATAGACTTCGTAGCCTCGTAGGAGATGTCCTTTTCTCTTCCTTGCAACCTCTATCTCACAGAAGAGATGTTGCGATTTTGTCTCTGATGTATCGTTATTTTCATGGAAAGTGTTCGACTGAGCTTCAATCTATGGTCCCCCCTCGCCAAACTTTCACAAGAAACACTCGTTTAGCTGTAAACACTATCAATAATTCCCCCCACTCTTTATCTGTGCCTAAACCTAAACGTAGATTCCATGAACAAAGCTTCTGTCTTAGAACTGCACGCCTGTGGAATTGTCTTCCGTTTTCCTGCTTTCCGGCTGACTACAATATGGTTGTGTTCAAGTCTAACGTAAACAAGTTCTTGATGAGCCGTTTCATATAAGTTATCAAATTTACCAAATTTTCATTACTAATGATTACTATATTGTCCAATTTCTACTGTACACTCTTTAACTCTTATCCTTGAGTGGCCTCTTGGCCTTGATAATGTGGTGATGCCTATGTAAAAAGAAAAAAAAAATAGGATAATTAGGTTAATGTTAAAACTTTAAACCTTTAATATTTTTGCTTGTAATGAATTTTTTTTCTCCATCTTTTTTTCAGCAAATAATTACAAAGAAGCTAGATGTGAACATGTACTACAAGCAATGAGAAAATGTTGTGAGAAATATCAAGCTGAATCTTCCTGCTGTGCTGGTTTTAAACCCCAAACGACAACGTCCAAGTCTTGACAAGTTTGCATCATTAAAGATAGCTTTCATATGATACAAGAGATTATCTATTTTTTTTTTTAATTTGCTAACGATGCTTGCCAACCTAATCATCATCATGAAAATTTTTTTACAAATAATTTTCCCTGCGGTATTTTTCGAAATTACTTTTTCCAAGGTGGAAAATATTTGTGAACTATGGAAATATCTCCCTTCTTTTTCCTAATTCGTATGGTGAATAAAAATGCAGTTTTTATGTTCCTCATCCTCCTCGGATGATTGCTAATTAAGAGCTTGTTACTCTGCCATTCATTAATGGCCATAAGAAGTAAAATGCGTTCAATAATTGACATGTTTCACATTAAGCTAGACCTTGTGTTACATCCAACCCTTGTGAGGAAAGGCCGGCAAATATGAGGGTGGTGGTGGTAGTTTGCAGTGAAAAATACAATAAAACAAATTATGTATAAAGTCATACAAGAAACATAAAAATACTGATGTATAATTTTAATTTCTGTTTAACTTGTATAAGTTGATTGAAAGTTAATGTATGGCGATAACTAAGGTTTGAACCATGGTTCAATTTTGATAAAATTTTTGTGGACAATAAAAGCTTATATTAACTATAACTCATTTTATTTATTCATTGTAGAAAATTTTGTTTGAATTATTTTTACGATTAGAACTTATAAAGTTTCTGAACTTGTATTTATTTTTAAATAAATCATCAACAGTAAATAATATTTTTTGAAGTTTTTAAATGATATAACAATTTAAAAAAATAATATTAGTTGTTTTTAAATGATATAATTTTTTTTAAATGATGTAACAATTTTTTAAATGATAAAAGAATTTTTCTAAAATGATATAACAAGTTTTTTAAATGATATAACAATTAAAAAAAATGATATCACTTGTTTTTAAATGATATAATTTTTTTTAATGATATAACAATTTAAAAAAAATATATCACTTGTTTTTAAATGATATAATTCTTTTAAATTATATGACATTTTTAAAAATTGTTTTTAAATGATATAATTTTTAAAAATTATATAACATTTTTTAAAAAAATGATATCACTTGTTTTTAAATGATATAATTTTTTTAAATTATATAACATTTAAAAAAAAAATGATATCACTTGTTTTTAAATGATATAATTTTTTTAAATTATATAACAATTAAAAAAAATGATATCACTTATTTTTAAATGATATCATTTTTTAAAAAGGTATGACGATTAAAAAAATGATATCACTTGTTTTTAAATGATATAATATTTTTAAATTATATAAGAATTAAAAAAGATGATATCACTTATTTTTAAATGATATAATTTTTCAAAAAGGTATAACGATTAAAAAAATGATATCACTTGTTTTTAAATGATATAAATATTTTTAAAATGATATAACACATTCTTTTAAGTGATATAGCAAGTACTTTTTAAAAAAATTTTTCTGTAAATTATGATTTTCTGCTAAAATGAATCCAATATGAAATGCATTTATAAAAATATGAGAACAAATCCTTAATTATTTTTCCATTTTACAATTCCATGGCGAATTTCATCTTGATAAAATTAAAATTCACAATTATTATATGATGACAAGTGAAGGTTGTGGACATGCATTGCATGCAGAGAAATAATAAATGTGAATGATATGTTGTGTAATATATGCTTTTAAAACAGTGAAAGATTAAATCTGAATGGAAGAGTAGACTTTGATGCTATGGCCATGTTGAAAGAATCGATAAGGGATTTTGGATTTGTAGATGTAGAACAGTTGAGGTAGCAGGTTCAGTTGATAGTGGAAGATAAATGGAGACATTGGAAGAAGTGATAACAATGTGTTTGCGAGACAGATAAATAAAGACCTAGCACATGATAGGTTCGTTTGGGAGTCAATTTCTAAAAACTGTCCAATGAATTCTACTATGTAAAAAGGATGTTAAACGAAATATGATGATTAAATATGTCCTTTGTCTTTCTTATGGTCATGTCATATGTAAAACCCATCCAACAACAAGTATTCTTCCTGTTGTAGGTAAAGCTACAATAAAAACAAACAGGAAACATTACAGAAAAAGAATTATATTTTTGCTACCGGAAACACATCAGAAAACATGTAACAATGTCATTTAATAATGTGAAATATGGAAATCGTCTGAGCAAAATAAGTAATACAAAGAATCAGCCGTCATCTCAAAAATTGTTTGGAGTTTAAAAACATATGATGACAAAGAAGATTATTTCAAGAACATAATTCTTGCAATAATTTATTTTAAAAATGCTTAAAAACATATGAAAATAAAAGTGATCCTTTGCTGTAAAAAATTTGAAAAACAACTTGATAAAAAATCCTGATCTCAACATCTAAATGTAAATACCAAAATAAATATGCACAAAATAAAATATGCCAAATATACAAATAAAATATACAAAAATATGCAAATAAAATATACCAAAATATACAAATAAAATATACAAAAAAAACGTATACAAATATACAAAGTAAATATGCACAAAATAAAATATGCCAAATATACAAATAAAATATACCAAAATATACAAATAAAATATACCAAAATATACAAATAAAAAAACGTGTACAAATATACAAAGTAAATATGCACAAAATATAACAATTATTCTAATTACAACAAAGAAAAAATAAATTTAATACAGGAATACATCTATTGGTTATTGAATAAAAACATTGGGACAAGTAATTAGTTATTGCTAATTGACTATTCGACGTTGCCCACGGCCATTAAAAACAAAATAGAAGAGTTTAAAAAGTGTAACGTATATTAAACTTTTCTATCTCTTTCTCTATCATTCTATCTTTCTCTTTTTCCCCCTCCCCCATTACCCCCTTCTTCATCTTTCCAACTCCTTTCTACTGCACTTCTTTTAAGAGAAAACCAGTCATTTTAATGGAGAGATTGAGAATCCCAGCTTGGTGGTGAAGAGAGAGAGGCTTTGTTTTAGGGATGTTAAAAATAACAAGTCACGTTTTCCTTCATTGTACCACACGCTAAAAGTCATTCGAGAGAGATAGAAAGGTTTTGGTCTCTGATGTTCTTCATCGTTTTTCCATAAATAATTGTGTCGTTTACATAGATGACAATGATTTTGAATATGATTTGGAGGATCGTTTACAAAGATTAGGAAGAGGATTTAGCCCAGAATGGATACTTGAGACATGCAGTTACTGATGCTACGTGTTTCTGATTTTTTGTTAACAATTTCTGATTTTTTGTTAACAATTACTTTTATAGACCTTTTCAGATAAAAAGGATTTGATGGTTGAGATATTTTCAGATATTCCATAGCTAACAAGATTGTGGAACATACCTTATCAAAGGCCTTCATATATTAAGAACTATAACTCTATAAACATAGCCCATCAACAGATTAACTAATCCTATGTGATATCACAGTCAATACGTCATCTGTAGACCTTGCTTTTCATTAATAAGATTGTTTTTGCTCAGTTGCTTTACAATTTGCTTTATTACAAAAAATCTTATGATGATTGATAGAGCTGTATTGGAATATAGAGGACTAGTCTCCAGTTTTTTAAATACTTGTTGGACCCAAATTTCCCAAAGTGATGGTTAACTTTGCTCCTTCAAGTAATGACTAAATAGCTTAATTAGGATGAGAGTTATTTGGGTTGATGTTTCTTGAGTTGTGATACTATAGTTGACCCCCCCCCAAGTGCTAGGAAGTAGGAGAAAAAAGAAAAAGGGTTGGTAATAAAAGAAATAGACAATAGGATTTCTTAGTAGACAATAGGTAGGAAGATAAACAACAGAAACATGACATGAGATTGTCAGTCAGGGTATGACTAACAGAGGTATCGAACAATGGACTTGAGATATATTTAGATTTGGTTTGCAAGTACTATAAGATTGACAATGAGTTTTATGACGTTTCATGGCAGTAGTGAGTTGGACACTTGATGAGTTGAGAGCTAGACGTAGTTGAAGGCAGATTGTAACTTTTAACAGATGGTAAATGAACTGATAAAAATTGTCTCGAGAGCAGATATAGATGCTGTCCTTAGCATGTGGAGGGTCAGTAATGTCGCACACACCCAGAGTCCAGCCGATATATCTGTGAAATGTCGGAATTCGTGTTTTCCTTTTTTATTTTGTCATTTTATTTTTTTACTTGGGAGACTGTGTGCTACCATCAGTGGTAATCACCAAGGCGTAAAAGATGATGACACAGCCATAAGAAGATAAGTATTCGATTGGTCTAAACTTAACTGGTTGGGCATATGACACCTTAGTGTTTTCAATAAACTTTTTGCAGTGGTTTTGGGCAGTATTAAAGGAGACTTGATTTTCAGAGCATCTATTTCATTAAAAGCAATTATAATAGTGATTTCTGTCAGTAATAGCTGCAGCACATTCAGATGTTTACCATGGTTGGTGGTTCAGTCTCTGTTGGAATGTTTTGGAGGGTATGGATCTTTCAATAGGAGCAGTAAACCATTTAGATATTTCAGATGTGATGCAGGACACATATTATTTGTCAATGGATTTTAAAGATATTTCAGTTGGTATATGCAAAAATGAATTCCTGATTCTCAAAATAAGCATGTTGACCCCTTCCTTCACTTAAAAATTCACGAAAATTCACCAAATCAACTAATTTTTATGAAATTTTCAGTATTTAATTTCATATATAATGAGCCCATACTTTTCCATTTAAATTTTAATGAAAATGTATTATTTTGTGTAAACAAAAAACATACTTACTAAATAAAATAAATATGTATTATATACATTTGAAACCAAAAACAACGCATTATTACAAAATAAACAGACATTTATTTTATTTGAAAATTATGTTGAAATTCATAAATATATTTCAAGACAGTCTCATCTTCAGTATGTATTTCTTTCTTTTTTTTTTGCCATGGTGTTGTTGAGGCAGAGGATCAGAAAGTCCGTTTGTTGTTTTTATGGTAGTTTTTTAAATCTCAGAATAGTGTGTTAGGTCACGCGGGATTCACGTCATGATTTTTTATGTTCCTTAGAAGCGCTGGTTGAGTTTGAATAAAATAAATACGCATTATATGTGCACCGTTCCGAGATTTAAAAAACTACCATAAAAACAACAAACGGACTTACTTTCTGATCCTCTGCCTCAACAACACCATGGTAAAAAAAAAAGAAAGAAAGACATACTGATGATGAGACTTTGCCTCGAAATATATTTATGAATTTCAACATAATTTTCAAACAAAATAAATGTCTGTTTATTTTGTAATAATGCGTTGTTTTTGGTTTCAAACGTATATAATATGTATTTATTTCATTCAAACTCAACCAGCGCTTCTAAGGAACATAAAAAGATCTTAATATACTTACTAAAGTTGTAGTTTTAAGTACTAAAAAATGCATGGATGTATTTTTGCCTTTTTTTATGAAAATAAAGCATCGTTTTATTATGCAATTAAAAAATATTTCAGGAATATCAATAAAGCCCCTAAAATCCATGTTAATGAAAGCAATATTGTTCAAAGAAAAATTAATTTCTTGAACTAATGAGATTATCATTGAATTAAGCATCGTTTATTCAATATTTTCACCAAAAAATAATATTATTGTTAAAAATATTTTATTTGATTTTAATGATAAGTTTCCAGAACAATTTTAAGTATGATATTATAACATTTCCTTTGTGTGCTTGAACATGTAAAGAAAATTTTCCCCACTCCTTATCTGTGCCAAAATCAAAACGTAGATTCCATGAATAAAGCTTCTTTCTTAGAACTGCACGCCTGTGGAACTCTGTCCCGGTTGCCTGTTTCCCACCTGACTACAACCTGGATGTCTTCAAGTCCAATGTGAACAAATTCCTGATGAACAGCCTCCTTAAGTAAGACACTTTATGAAATCTCCAACACTAACGTACTGTACACACAATAACCCTTATCCCCGAGTGGCTTCCGAGCCTTGATAAGTGGTGACTACCTTGTAAAAAAAAAAAGAAATCAGCGTAAGAAATTTTTATAAGCTTGAAAATAAAAAAGTATTATAAAAATAAAGAACTTTTGTTACAAAAAAAAATTTTAGAATGGGATAATTTCTACTAACGATTAATTTGGAGAAGTACAAGTGGGCAACATTATAAAACAAACAGGATTTGCATCGCATACATCGTATTCTATTTCATTATTAATAATTGTTTTTTGCTGATCATTTTTTTTCCATTAATAAATTGTCAATGTAATATACGAATTTAATCGACATTTTCACACTTACTGCACGTTTACTTTTATTAAAAATAATTAATCATTATAAAACTTTGAAGAATAAATCGGGTCATCATGTAAAAAACATAAATAAATAAAATTAATTGACGTTGTGTGCATTTTACAAAAGTTTTATTTCAAATTTTAAGGAAAAACATTGATAAACAGACGTCATCAATATTTTTAGAATATTATTGAAGTTTGGCATTTCTAACCAACGAAAATGTTAAAATGTTAAAATGCCCCTGAACTTAAAACTAATAGTAAGTTAAATATAAATCTTGTTTAATAAAAATAAAATTTTAATTGTATACATCGAAAAATATTTTAATTTCTTTTCTTATTACAACAAAATAGGAGAACTTAATGATTTTTTTATAATCTTCAAAAACACAGAAATCAAGGTATAATAATGTTTCGATTTCTCTATTAATGAAAAACTAAAATTGACCTTTTGAGCTTCCATAGAAATTCTATGCATTGATTGTTGCTTATTTTAATTGAATGAAAGTCAGTTTCTTGTACTAAACTCCTGTCTTTTGGGGATAATTATGCAATTTTTAGTAAAAAGTAGATTTTTTTAAATTCAGTATTTTAAAATTTTAATTTACTAATTATCTTTGAATTAGTTCCAGAAAACTAATATTCATTTTTCAAGTAGGTTTTACAATTTATTTAAATTTCAAATTTAGCTGAATTTTGGGGTTTTCTGAGCTGCCATGATAATATTTTTCATTATAACAGATGTTTACGTGTAAAAATACATTGTTTTTCGTTTTAGAGATTAACTTTAGATTTTTATCTTTGAAATATAATAAAAAAGTAATTGGAAACTTATAAAGAATTATGAAACGCCGACTTTATATCTATGGGCCCTATCATCTTTCATCATTATTTTGCACCGAGATTTCAGACATGAATGATTTTAAGCCAACCAATCGGCTCTTGAATATTGATAAACATTTTGGTGGAAAGAGACATGGGAGGACTTGCTGAGATTTGTTTTTAATTTAATTGAGACAACTGAATGTTTCCAGACAAGTTGTTAGAAAAAGATCAATAAAGCTTATGAAATGCCCACCAGAAATGGCTATATGTGGTTGGTGATCAACAATTTGGAATATTTTTCATATATATTTTTTAAATAAATGTTTAGAGGTACAAAATTTGAATAAAGTTTTAAAAATAGGCGGAAGTCTCTCGAGAGCTCTTTCAGCTATCATCTCATCAGGAGAAAATCGATAGCGTAAAAATAATAATATTATGTCGAAAGTAAAGAGTTCTATGGGGAACTATTGAATGTGCCAAAATTACGGGGACACTAAAATAAAGTTTATTAACATTTAAAAAAAACGATTAAAATAATGGCACAACGAGGGGGGGGGAATGGGAGAAAAGATTCACAGTTCCCCAAAGAGAAATAATGCGTTAGATGTTTCTTTCTGCCGGCACAGTTTAGATGACAGTTCAGAATCTCAGGTTGTCAATTCTCTTTTGAACCCTGTCCAGGAGTGAGAGACTAGTAGCAGATGCAACAGTTCAAATGTGATAGCAACACTCTATACTTTCAGGCATAAGTAACTTTCTAGCACGACAGAGAAAGCCCACCTTCTTTGCAGCAGTCTTTGCAATGTTCTCGATGTATCTGTTCCAACTCATGTCGCCTGTAAATGTTAAGCCGAGGAGTTTGAACAAAATACGTTCAGGTAATGTACCTTTAGCCATAGCTATTCATGATTGAGAAAGTTTCTTGTAATTATTAAAGGAAACGAGCTTAGTCTTGCCAGCATTGAACGTTACCATCCATTTCTGACCTCATTCCACTACAGACTGAATGACTTTCACTATTGCCTTGAATATGTGTTCATTCGTTTTCCCTTCATGCCTGCTATAGAGTGTGACGTTGGTACACCTGCATTTATATCATATTGTTTGGATGTGGGATCGTCAAGGACAATCTGGATTCTTCTCTTATTAAGAAGGATTTAATTATATTAATATTCGTACAGTAATACCACAGAATCTGATTTTCATGAGAAGACCATCATGCTATACCCTGTCAAAAGTCTTAGATACATCTAGGAATACTGCCCTCCCTTCCCCTGCCTTATACAGTGCATGGTATGTACATTCAGAGATTACAGCTAGAATGTCTGCAGTAGAACGGGCCTGCCCAAATCCATATCGATGGGTGGACAGAAGTTTAGCAACTGTAATTGTCATGTTGCGACTGGAAAATTTGTAGAGGAGTTCAGCAAAGGAGTTTAGAGCAGAAATCATATGTAAAAGAAGAAAAAAAGGTTACCTTTGTAAACCATCGCTGTAGCGATTCCCACTTAGTATGGCATCGAAAGTCACCAAAGAAATTACTGTATGGTTCAGACACCATTCATAAAATAGCAATATATTTTGCCTGATATTTTATGCTTGCTGATAGGACAGCTTTGTTAGAGATTCCTCTAAGTTTCGAGTCGTTGAACTCATCAGGAAAAAACTTTTACCCCAGGTAAATATGTGTTTCTTACTTTAAAATTATTTAGAATTATTTTTTATTGCCAATTAATTAATTATTGATCGAAAATTTTATTTAGAAAAATTGAATTAAGAAATTAAATTAAGAAAAAATGTATTTCCGTTTCTTTGCAAACAAGCCAGCCATTTTAATGTTTTGTTAATCGTTGAAACAAAAAAAGAATGAATAACTTCATGACAGTTGGGAATTTGGAATGAATTTTAAAATGATTCGATTGTAAAATAAAAAAAATAATTTTAACATTTTTAGCAAATCCTTTTGCATTAAAGGATTGAAAGGTTTGGAATCGATTTTCATCCAATAAAATTATGGTTTAAAACAACATTACCATAATGAAACAGATGTTAAGCTCTAGATTTTTCAAACAAGAAGCTACATCCGATACTTTATCATTTTATTATAATGTTCTGTATATTATATTATTATATATATTATTATAGTTCATTATAATGAAATAATGTAAGAATCCTTAAAAAAATGACACGTTTTGAAAATCAAACAAATATGAGTAAGCTGATTAAGTGATGAAATATAAAATGGACACAAGAACCCATGACATAACGGATAAAGTACTTGGTAAAATGAACTTTTTAGTGAATTGTAATTAAAAGTTCAATCCTCAGTGTGGGCAATATTAAGTGCACAATTTCGAACGACTTAAGATTTCATTGTTGATGGAATGGGAACATGCTTTCCCTGTGGATTAAATAAACGTTCTGTTTGAAATCCCATGCAGATTCATGAGTTTAACAGAAAGATTCTCAAGTTTGACCTAATGCAGCTAAAAAGATTGGAGGTTACATCGGTCAAAACGTTATGAAACTAACGCTGAAGATGATACAAGAAATCTGAAGAATTAAATATAAATAGGGTTTGCAAATATGCGTTTTTGTTGGAACTTTATTTAAGAATGTTTGAGTAACTGTTAGCACGTTGTCAATCTTTTGCAACACAATTGTTTGTCAAGAGTAATTTGGTTTGTTCGTGTTTTTTTTTTTTTTACACGGTGGTCACCACTTATCAAGGCCCGGAAGCCATTCAGGGATAAGGGTTATTGCAAGTACATTACGTTGGTGTGGAGATTTAATGAAGTGTTTACTTAAAAGGGCAGTTCATTAGGAATTTGTTAACATTGGATTTGAAGACATCCAAGTTTTAGTCAGGTAGGAAGCAGACAGAGGGAACAGAGTTCCACAGGCGTGCAGTTCTAAGAAAGAAGCTTTGTTCCTGGAATCTACGTTTTGATTTGGGCACAGATAAAGAGTGGGGGAAATTTTTCACAGTGGATTCAGCTAGACGGGTGTTTTTCGTGAAGGATTGGCGAGGGGGACCAGAGATTGGAGTTCAGACGAGCACCTGCCATGGAAATAACGATAAAACAAGGATAGGTTTACAACGTCTCTTCTGTGGGAGAAAGGTTGCAGGGTAGAGAAAAGGGCATCACCCACTAAGCCACAAAGTCTATTTTGTACTCTGTCAAGGCAGGATAGGCTGTTTTTAGCAGCTCCTACCCAGATATGGCAGCAGTATTCCATCCTTGGGCGTACTTGGCTTTTATATAGATAGAGAATTGCATCAGTAGTGAGATATCTTCTGGAGTGGTAGAAGGATCCCACCATCTTTCCAGTGACCTTGGCAACAGACTTGATGTATGTGTTCCATTTCAGATCAGGAGTAAATCCAGAAGCTTGTCAAAACATGAGGCTTCTCCTAGACGAGAGCCATCCATTTCAATTGATGCCAGATGGGGATCAGAGCGTTGATGATGTAAAGATAGGAGTTTGGTTTTAGATACATTAACTAGCCACGTCTTCCCCCCACTGAACCACGTGCTCGAGATCAGAGGAGAGAGAATCAGAGAGAACTTTGTCATTTACAGCCTTTGATGTGTTGCCGTAGATGGTCGTGCCATGAAGATGCTTCTGGAATGGCAGTTATGTTTTGAGCAAAGCAATTAGCTCCCTGGTTGTAAACGATAGGCACATTCAATTCAATTAAAGAGTTGATTGGTGTAAGTGTAAGGTTGTTGGGCGTTCGGTGGGCTTTCAAGATTGTTAACTGGCAAAGTTTTCTTTCCAGACAATTAATCTGGGCTCGAAATTTATTAAAGTAAGCAAACAACATAGTTGTTTTTCATAAAAAATATAAACTATTTTTTTTTTAATTTCAGTTTGCAAAGAAACAAAATTAAAACTAAGAAGTTTGCTGAGTTGGCTCTTGCTACTCCAACATCGAGATTCGAACTGAAAAACAAGAAAGAAAGAAAGAGAGAGAGAGAGAGAGAGAGAGAGAGAGGGGGGGAGAGAGAGAGAGAGAGAGGCATGAATGCATATCAACAAGGAACAGAAACATATTGCTTTTAGATTCTTGGTGTTGGCCAAGTAGATTTCAGCTTTTGTATCGCCCAATGCACCGAAAGACCTCAATTGCTTTGACACGGACGGGATTTTATAAACATCTGTCAAATCTAGTGATAATCAAATCTGATTATCAACACTCTTTGAAATCACAATGTTTTAATAATGACTTATTTGATTTTACTCATTTCCCCATGAGAACAGGAAAACGTCTGTTATAAATCTTTTAAATGTGTGAAGCTCTCACTCTCAAAACCACTTTTATCATTGTGCCACATTTTCATCATGGAAGTTGTGACGTAATCCATGACTTGGATTATGTAATTGATTAAAAATCGAAATATTTAATTTCGGGCCAACGAGAAATCTATCGTTTTTGTTATTTTATTTTATCTTATCACTGAGCCAAATGAACGTAGTTTCAAGAGAGAGAGAGAGAGAGAGAGAGAGAGAGAGAGAGAGAGAGAGAGAGAGAGAGAGAGAGAAAAAGAAAGTATAGAAAAAAGGAGGGAGAGGCTAAAACCTAAAAAGAGAGAGAAAGAGACAATGAGTATAAGAAAGAATGAGTATAACAAAGAAGGAGAGAGAGGTGAGAAAAACCTTTTGACACGCAAGCTAGCGAAATGACCGGGTCATTTGACCAGAAATCCATCGACCCGTGCGGGTTACTAGACAACGAAGAATAAAGGCAAGAAAGGGTCTAAGAAAGATACTGAGAAGAGGGAGAGAGAAAGACAAAGAAAAAAAAGAGAAGAAGCCCTTTTTAGTACAACAGTTCTGCCAGACGGAGGTGCGAGTCCCACCCCAGCAACAGGCAGCGATGCCGCCGAGATAGGAGGTATCGACCCCCCCCCCCCGTCAACAGCAAAAGAAACGAAGTAATGCCTGGGAGAAATTCCATACCAACAGTAAAAGGAGATAACGCCTGGGAGAAACTCCATACCACCGGCGAAAGCATGTGATGTTGACGGCGATAAACGGCGAACTTTACACACGTGCGTTTTAATCCGGAGGGACGGATATTAAAGACATTTTGACCAACCGCTTGGAACGAAAAGAAAGAAAAGATTTAAAAAAAAAAGGAATAAACTCAGTAAGTCATCTCTGTGAATATTTCCCTCTCTCGTATATTAAGACATTGAATTCATTTTGCCATCATTTGTTTGCACTAAAGATACACTTTTTGTTTTAATATATTTCTCGTTGGCATCCTTGAATAGTAGACCAAATTGCCCCTCCCCATCTTTATAATTTATTCTTTTTTTTGTTTTCGATTAATTGCATTACTCCTCCCCTACCATAATTAGTCATTGTGTTATAATAAAATTTAATTTCGAAAATATTACCACTGGTGTTTTTTTTGTTTCGTTCCTTCTTGTGTGTTTGTCGTGTTCGGTTTCCGTGTCTTATGCCTTTATTTTTGTCTGTGTCACATGTGCGATAAGATACTGGGATCTTACTTTCCTGAAAATTCCCTTGTACCCCTCCCCTTCTGGTAACCTATCACAAAGATACACAATTTTCATTCTTCTCGAAAATTTATTTTCATACCCCTATGTTTAGTTGTTGCTTAAATCCCCATCTTTTATCGCATGTGTTACAAAGTAAAGATACCTGGGCTTCTATTATTGATACAGTCAAGACAATACCAACCAAACTTGGGAAGCTGGGAAAGCAGTTTTGAAACTATGAGGGGATTTGTTGAGATGTAGTCAAATCTTATCCAAGAGAGTGGGCAATGGAAAAAAAATAGATTGGCTATAAGCGACTGCTATTGCAGTCAATCGTTGTGACATTGAAATAAGGATGCAGCTCAGTGTGCTTGGGTTAATATAGGCTGTCACATGTGACCCCTAAGGATAGAGTTACTTGTTGGCCAATTCATAGGATTCTAAAGAGACAAGTCCATTAACCAATCAATTGGGTGACATAAGTTCCCCATAAAGAGGATGCATATAAAGCTAAAGTTCTTTTGAAGTTTTGTTAGAATGTTGAGATGTTTTCTCATTTGAGAAAAACATCTTCCAACTAGCAGTAAACAGAACTGGCAGGAACAAGATTTGACTCGGGGCTCACATTCAACTGCAATCTTAGTCTAAAAACTTAATGGTGAATCATTCCTTTTATTGACCTAAAAAAAATGACCCATTCAAATGAATTGTGTTGGATTGTCTGCGAGCATAGGGAATGCATGTATAAATTTATCAACTTTATTTTTTCAAATGTGTACGAACGTATATTTTAATAATAACGATGCATCATTTAGTTGATATGAAAACAACTATTTTTATTTTGACAACTTATGCTCATCGGTTATGGAGATAAGGAGACGTGAATAGGGGTGTGTGACAGTTGGTGACAGAAAAGGAATGCGATCATACGTGTCTGGTTTGTGTTCTCTCGTCTCTCTGTCTAACCACACAAAAGCATTTATTTATAATTTCACGTTCTTTGTTCTGTGTAACGCAATCCCCCATTAAGAAGCATTAGAACTATGCTGAGGTAGCTTTGTATTCCTGGGTGACGCCAGATAACCCAAGGAGGATCATATTGAGAGAAAGACACCGTAAGACAGCGTGGGTTGCTGTTGCGTGAAATAAGATAATCATTAAAAATTGTTATTCAATAAAATGCACTAAGTTCATCAAGTATCTCACGAGAGTTACTTCCCTTGTTTAAAAGTTTTGTCCTTTTAAAAATAACACTACTCGACCTTTTTTTTTCAAATAACACTACTAGACCTTTTTTTTTTAAAAATAACACTACTTGACTTTTTTTTTTTTCAAATAACACTACTAGACCTTTTTTTTTTAAAAAATAACACTACTCGACCTTTTTTTTTCAAATAACACTACTCGACCTTTTTTTTTTTTAAATAACACTACTCGACCTTTTTTTTTTCAAATAACACTACTCGGCCTTTTTTTTTCAAATAACACTACTCGACCTTTTTTTTTTCAAATAACACTACTCGACCTTTTTTTTTTTAAAATAACACTACTCGACCTTTTTTAACCACCGACAGCAGCACAATTATCGTTACTAGCATGCTCACTCCAGCTCCTGTAACCACTACCTTATGAAGCCTATCCTTAGCTTCTGTAATCTCCAGACCGTTTAATCGGCCCTGTAATTCACTCAAATCTATTTGTCTTACTCTTTCCATAGCTTTTGGTAGCCTAAGTCGGGTATGTGGCGGTGAACAATGGATCAGGGGATCCCAGAGGTCAGTGAGGCTAGTCAATTTGTCATTCGCCCACTCTACCTCAGGTGCTTTTAACAGATACCGTTCCTCAACCTGATAATATGCAGGTAATGCCCTTTCCCTGGGCTTCACAACCCCTGTCCAGTTCTACCATAGTTAAAGGTGGTCTCACCTTGATTATCCCAGCAGTCGTGTTAACTTTATTTTTTCAAATGTGTACGAACGTATATTTTAATAATAATAATGAATCATTTAGCTGATATGAAAACAACTATTTTTATTTTTACAACTTATGCTCATCGGTTATGGAGATAAGGAGACGTGAATGGGGGTGTGTGGCAGTTGGTGACAGTAAAGGTATGCGATCATACGTGTCTGGTCTGTGTTCTCTCGTCTCTCTGTCAAAACATTTGTTTATAACTTCAAGTCCTTTGTTCTGCCAGAACTATCTTTAATGTGTTTAATGCGTTTAATGTGTTTAATGTTTAACATTTTGTAAAACCTTAACAGAATTCATTCTTTAACACTGGTTTCATAATCTCAGTTAAACAGTTAATAACTTCCTGTGGTGTTGATTGAATTACATTCGTTTTAATGGACTGTTATACTTATAAGCATAATTCGTTGAAGACATTTGATGTAAGGCTTTTTATTTCATCCGTGTCAAATAATAAGATGAGGCCAGTAATTTTTAACATTTATCTATCAACCAGGAACAAACCAAGTAAAAATAGGATGACAACATTCCGACTCGTGAGACAATGGCATTCTACACCTGGTGCACTGCAGCATCTGCTGTGGCTATATAGTCCAATTTTAGATTTGCAGCTCTGTTAATACTTGTTGCAGGTGCAGTCAGTGGTAAAGATAGTGGGGGCAGCGGGGATGGGGGACCCTGTAGACCATAGAGTATACACTCTATCGCCTATGGGTTCTCTTTTCTTTGATACAACAAAGCTGGAGTAATCTCTCCAGGTGCAGACCTGGGCAGGATATAAGGAGACCTAGGTTTGCCTAGGCATCAGGGTCCCCATCTCAGCCTTACAGTGAGAGTCTGATAGAAAGGCAAGCCAATACAGTGGGTACCAGTGCAACTGCAGGAGTTGCCAGAAAGGTGTTGCCGAGCTTCACTATCTGCCTATCGGGACTTCAAACTGGATTTTTGTTGAGGCATACTCTCTTAGCCTTTGCATTTCCCAAGGTAGTGGGGCTATTTCTCCATAGCTGGGGGTCGGTTCATGGCTACCAAGGCCTAGCCACATGTCAGTAGACCTGCATAGCACATATCTGCTGGGCAACCACCTCTGAGTCGATTGCAGTTAAAATGGGTATATCTATAATATAAAGCTGAACGTCTGTGTGTGTGTCTGGTCACGAATAGGCTCCTATGTTGTTGACTATTATAGAAAACTGATCCCATATAATGATAGAAGATGTATCGAGACACAGGAATGGGTATGTTTGATCTGGCATAATGATGATTCATTAAAATTGTGGATCTGCGTATGCACTGGTCCACAAACTATGGAAAAAAACAAAACAAAAAAAAAACGTTTACAAGTGTTTTTGATATAGATGTACATAATAATACTTTGATAAATATGTTTTAACTTAAATAGGGATGGTATAATAAAATTGTGGGGTCTGCGTTCGCGCCTGGTCTCCATAGAATGGAAATAGGCACAAACTTTAATAAAGACTTTTCATATCTATCTGCGTGAGTATACTTTGATAATTATGTTTCAGTTTGAAGAAATATGGTATAATAAAATTATGGGGTGTTCGTTCGCACCTGACCTCCATAGAATGGAAATATATCACAAAGTTTAACAAGGTTTTTTAATATAGATCCACAGAATATTGTGATAAGTGTTTCAGTGTGAACAGTTATGGTATAATAAATTATGAGGTTTATCTATTTTATTTTTACTTTCATCATATTTTGGTTTGGTTTTGATACCCCCAAATTCGAAGCTATCTATTTACAACCTTTCCTTTTCATAACCTATCATACTTTCATAAATCAGAGTCCATTTTCCGTAGGCTGCTTTTGAAGCCAGTCAACAACGAGTACTTTTGCTAGTATATATATATATATATATATATATATATATATATATATATATATATATATATATATATATAATAAATTCCACAGCCAGACAACGTCGCAGCCCACAAGAGCCATGACAGTAAAAAAACCGGAAGTGCAAGACTCGAGTTTCGCTTTCATTTGGGCTCATCAGTTAGATACATCCGAACTCAGGATTCGAAACCCGAGCCTCTTGCATGCAAGGCAAGCACTCTACCAACTGAGCAAACGCCCTGCACACAAGAATTTCTATTAACCAACACAGATCAAGCAAACCGCGTCGAAATCCGACTGTGAAATGAACCTACTTCATCTCGCCAAGGGATGCGGTCATCTAACCATCCAATAACCCCAAACTGATGTCTCACAAGTAAGAGTTTTAACTCGAAAGGACGATTCCATCCAGCAATGCTAACCAAGCAAGCAACTTATGATAGGATTTTCAGAATGTGAGAGATTATATATAATAAATTCCACAGCCAAACAATGTCGCAGCTCACAAGAGCCATGACAGTCAAAGAACCGGAACTGAGTTCGGATGTATCTTACTGATGAGCCCAAATGAGGGCGAAACTCGAGTCTTGGACTTCTGGTTCTTTGACTGTCATGGCTCTTGTGGGCTGCAACGTTGTTTGGCTGTGGAATTTATTATATACAATCTCTCACATTCTGAAAATCCTATCATAAGTTGCTCGCTTGGTTAGCATTGCTGGATGGCATCGTCCTTTCGAGTTAAAACTCCTACTTGTGAGACATCGGCTTGGGGTTATTGGATGGTTGGATGACCGCGTCCCTTGTTGAGACGAAGTAGGTTCATTTAACAGTCGGATTTCAGCACGGTTTGCTTGATCTCTCTCTCTCTCTCTCTCTCTATATATATATATATATATATATATGAAAATTCAGTAAATTAAAAAATATTACGACAAATTTATTATTTGAACAAGGAATACAAAAATTTAAAGTTTTTTCCTTAATCCATGGATTTTCAATAAATGGCTCATATCATTATTTTAGGAAAATAATGCCTGTAGTCAATCATGAATTTTGCTATTTAGCACATAGATTGAAATTCTAGGAACGAAATGTCTAAAAGAAGCCAAGACTAAAAATGGATATTCCATGGTGTTATTAGGTACAATGACAAAATATAGATATACAATCGTAAGATCCAAGGCAATGAAGAAAGGTATATATATATATATATATATATATATATATATATATATATATATATATATATATATATATATATATATATGAGAACCTAAAACGGTTCCCTATTATCAGGCTTGAAACCGACGGTACCGATGAACCTAAACTTTCTGAAAATATAAATATAAATATACGCTCTTATTATTGGAAGTTTTTCTTATAATAGAGAACTCTGCTCTTAGCTATACTTTCCAAAATATAACTAAGTATATATATATATATATATATATATATATATATATATATATATATATATATATATATATATCTGAGAGAGAGAAACATGACTTTTCTTTATATAATAGCTGACAGGAATGCTGCCAATATGTGCTAAATCTGTGTGATATAAGTCATCCAAATTCTACACAAGCGTGGAATTAATGAGTAAAATTGAAGGTGCCAAAATGTGTCAGAGAAGCCAAATCTGAAATCGAAGAAGAAACAGGAGACATATATATATATATATATATATATATATATATATATATATGTATATATGTATGTATATATGTGTGTGTGTGTGTGTGTGTGTGTGTGTGCGCGCGCGTATATATATATATACTTAGAGAGAGAGAGAGAGAGAGAGAGAGAGAAAGAGAAAGAGAGAGAGAGAGAGAGAGAGAGAGAGAGAGAGAGAGAGAGTACAAGAGAACTCGCAACTATTTCTGGAGACGGACGATTTATTTGCTGTCCAACTGTTTCATTGTCCAAACGTCCAAATATCTTTAACAGATGAAATCAGCCAAGCGTTGAAAATGCACATATTTAGAATCGCGTGAAAATTTCGGTGCTGAAAGATTTGAAGCTCAATTTCATTTAGTGTAAACGGCGCTTGACTATGCCTAATCTGGCACAAGGCCATCTAATATCTAAAACTGTCACCCATTTTGCACATACATTTTGGATTTGCATTTTATTTCATAAAAAACTATTTGCAATTTAACATGAGGTTTGTTTATCTATTAAAGCTGATACCATGTTTTTTTATCTCCCTCTCATGACGAAATGATGTGACACAAGAGTCGGAAAGTAAGATTTGAAGTGCCAGTGTCATAGAGGAAAAACACTTTGGCCTGCAAAAAAATGTCTGGGCAGCCTCATTGGTATTCCCTGGTATGGGTGCCTCAGGTGATTAGCGACAAACTAACCTCTTCTCACAGGGAGACACTAACGTCTGGGAGTGTGGACCACTTAGAACTGTGCAGGAACAAAACCATACTTCAGTCAACAGAGATCAAACCCTTTCAACAATAGTTTAAACCAAGGTTTCCCAAGCACCACCCCCAGAACAGTCGAATACCTACTAGAACCCCATCCCTATATGCATCCTTCGATAATAATATTAGTAATAGTGTTAGTACATGATTAAAGTGAAAATAAAAAAATATTCATCATAATTTATTCAATAAAATTCTACACTGTCGATCGAATGAGAACAGTAACAAATATAAATCAAGAAGGTCAATTAATATACCATTGCTTATACAATAATAATATATATAGAGAGAGGGTCAATTAATATACCATTTCCTATACAATAATTATATAAAGAGAGGGTAAATTAATATACCATTTCTGATACAATAATAATATAGAGAGTGGGTCAATTAATATACAATTTCTTATACAATAATAATATAGAGACAGGATCAATTAATATACCGTTTCTTATACAATAATAATATATAGAGAGGGTCAATTAATATACCGTTTCTTATAAAATAATAATATAGAGAGAGGGTCAATTAATATACCATTGCTTATACAATAATAATATAGAGAGAGGGTCAATTAATATACAATTTCTTATACAATAATAATATAGAGAGAGGGTCAATTAATATACCATTTCTTATACAATAATAATATAGAAAGTGGGTCAATTAATATACCATTGCTTATACAATAATTATATAGAAAGAGGGTCAATTAATATACCGTTTCTTATACAATAATAATATATAGAGAGAGGGTCAATTAATATACCATTTCTTATACAATAATAATATATATAGAGAGAGTCAATTAATATACCATTGCTTATACAATAATAATATAGAGAGAGGGTCAATTAATATACCATTGCTTATACAATAATTATATAGAAAGAGGGTCAATTAATATACCGTTTCTTATACAATAATAATATATAGAGAGAGGGTCAATTAATATACCATTTCTTATACAATAATAATATATAGAGAGTGTCAATTTATATACCATTTCTTATACAATAATAATATAGAGAAATGGTCAATTAATATACCATTTCTTATACAATAATAATATAGAAAGAGGGTCAATTAATATACCATTTCTAATACAATAATAATATAGAGAGAGGGTCAATTAATATACCATTTCTTATACAATAATAATATATAGAAAGAGTCAATTAATATACCATTTCTAATACAATAATAATATAGAAAGAGGGTCAATTAATATACCATTTCTTATACAATAATAATATAGAGAGAGGGTCAATTAATATACCATTTCTTATACAATAATATTATAGAAAGAGGGTTAATTAATATACCATTTCTTATACAATAATAATATATAGAGAGGGTCAATTAATATACCGTTTCTTATACAATAATAATATAGAGAGAGGGTCAATTAATATACCATTGCTTATACAATAATAATATAGAGAGAGGGTCAATTAATATACAATTTCTTATACAATAATAATATATAGAGAGGGTCAATTAATATACCATTTCTTATACAATAATAATATATAGAAAGAGTAAATTAATATACCATTTCTAATACAATAATAATATAGAAAGAGGGTCAATTAATATACCATTTCTTATACAATAACAATATAGAGAGAGTGTCAATTAATATACCATTTCTAATACAATAATAATATAGAAAGAGGGTCAATTAATATACCATTTCTAATACAATAATAATATAGAAAGAGGGTCAATTAATATACCATTTCTTATACAATAATAATATAGAGAGAGTGTCAATTAATATACCATTTCTTATACAATAATAATATAGAGAGAGTGTCAATTAATATACCATTTCTTATACAATAACAATATAGAAAGAGGGTCAATTAATATACCATTTCTAATACAATAATAATATAGAAAGAGGGTCAATTAATATACCATTTCTTATACAATAATAATATAGAAAGAGGGTCAATTAATGTACCATTTCTAATACAATAATAATATAGAGAGAGGGTCAATTAATATACCATTTCTTATACAATAATCAATCTGATAAAAATCAATAATAATCACAAGAATCATTGATTATCAACAATAAATTTTGAATATTTGGTTTCATTTACCAATGGTCAGGATTCATAACTTTTTCAAATATTATTCATAGGTAACTAGCGTGCAGCTCAGCATTGATCAGTTGAAAAATATGCTTAAATTTTATAGCGGAATTCATGCAGAGTTCGTATTTATTATTATAGAACTAATTCTCTATAAATTATTATATCGGACCTAATATATATTAATGATTTCAAAACAAAAATAAAATGACCTGTATGCCATGAGTTAGAATCGAAACCAGGACGTATAGCTCTCCACCCTTATTAGTTAGCATATTACCTAAATCCATACGTATACAAAAACTGCAAAAAATAAGGTACCTATCACTTTTAGTTAACGCATGCGCAGAAAAAAATCGTGTATAGTCGACTCACACCAGGTGATGGTCAATGTTTTTTTTTTCAATTTTGACCATTTGACAGACCGGCTAAAAACCAAATCGAATGTGTGCTAGAAGTCCAAATACTCTATTATCGAATTTCAACAGTGTAGACAAAATATTCAGATAGGAGTTTGGTAGATACTTTTTGCACATACATCGACAAGGTTACTCATATATATATATATATATATATATATATATATATATGTATATATATATGTATATATATATATATATTACACAGTGATCACCACTTATCAAGGCCCGGAAGCCACTCAGAGATAAGGGTTATTGCAAGTACATTACGTTAGTGTGGAGATTTGATGAAGTGTTTACTTAAGGGGGCAGTTCATTAAGAATTTGTTAACATTGGACTTGAAGACATCCAAGTTGTTGTTCGGTGGGAAGCAGGCAGACGGAACAGAGTTCCATAGGCGTGCAGTTCTAAGAAAGAAGCTTTGTTCATGGAATCCGCGTTTTGATTTAGGCACAGATATAGAGTGGGGGAAATTTTTCACAGTGGATTCAGCTAGATGGGTGTTTTTCGTGAAAGATTGGTGAGGGGGGACCAGAGATTGGAGTTCAGACGAGCACCTGCCATGGAAATAACGATAAAACAAGGATAGGCTCGCAACGTCTCTTCTGTGGGAGAGAGGTTGCAGGGTAGAGAAAAGGGCATCACCCACTAAGCCACAAAGTCTATTTTGTACTCTGTCAAGGCAGGATAGACTGTTTTTAGCAGCTCCTGCCCAGATATGGTAGCAGTATTCCATCCTTGGACGTTCTTGGCTTTTATATAGATAGAGAATTGCATCAGTAGTGAGATATCTTCTGGAGTGGTAGAAGGATCTCACCATCTTTCCAGCGACCTTGGCAACAGACTTGATGTACGTGTTCCATTTCAGATCAGGAGTAAAGTAAAACCCAGAAGCTTGTCAAAACACGGGGCCTCACCCAGACGAGAGCCATCCATCACAATTGATGCCAGATGGGGATCAGAGCGTTGATGATGTAAGGATAAGAGTTTGGTTTTGGATGCATTAAAGGTAACTAGCCACATCTTTCCCCACTGAACCACGCGCTCGAGATCAGAGGAGAGAGAATCAGAGAGAACTTTGTCATTTACAGCCTTTGATGTGTTGCCGTAGATGGTCGTGTCATCAGCATAGATGTCAACGAATGATTTGTATGTGTTTAGGGAGGTCATTGATGTAGATCAGGAAGAGAGTTGGGCCCAGGATTGACCCCTGAGGGACTCCAGCATTTATATTGCACACCTCCGATTTTTGTCCATCTACCACTACTCTTATGAGCCTATCGGAGAGAAATGATTTAATGATTGAGAAAACATTTCCAGTTATACCGTAGCTGGAAATCTTGTGAAGTAGACCCTTATGCCATACCTTGTCGAAGGCCTTTGATATGTCAAGAGCAATTGCCCTAGAGAGGAAGCCTTTGTTAAGAGATTCACTAATCCTGTGGGATATAACCGTCAGCACACCTGCGGTAGATCTTGCAGAGCGGAAATCATATTGTGTGTCACTAAGAAGGTTATTCCTGCTGAAGTGGTTGACTATTTCTCTATTTAATATGGATTCCAGCAACTTACTCATAACACACAGGAGACTTATTGGTCTGTACTGAGAGGGAGATGACTTATCACCTGAATTCTTAAATACAGGGTAAACTGATGAGGTCTTCCAGGGAGTCGGAAAGCACTTCTCCTTAAGGCAGCGTTTAAATAGTTTCGTAAGTATGGGAGCAAGGTCTGGTTGAAGCTTTTTTAACACTATAATTGAGATGCCATCAGGGCCAGTTGCTTTACTGGAATGCTTTCCCTGTGCTAGAACGTTTCCATCTTAAATTCTATGCATTTATGCAAAATGTAGAAACTATGCATTTATGCAAAATGTAGAAACTATGCATAAATAAAATTCAGCAATTATGCAAAATGTAGAAACTATGCATAAATAAAATTCAGCAATTATGCAAAATGTAGAAACTATGCATAAATAAAATTCAGCAATTATGCAAAATGTAGAAACTATGCATAAATAAAATTCAGCAATTATGCAATATGTAGAAACTATGCATAAATAAAATTCAGCAATCATCTAATAAGAAACCATAAAAAATGAATAAGTAATTATCGTTTTTTAAATAAATATGCAAATTAGTTAACCTTCGTGTAGACGCTCGCATATCCATGACTGAGTATATTAAGAAGTTCACTTCGATAATTTTTAAATAGCAAAAATATGCTTTAATATAAATGTCAGAGCGAGGAAAAACTCAAAGTTAAAGGTATATATAGATTGAACACAATAGATCCAATAGTCGATTCCATGGTCTGTAATGGTATCCATTAGACAATTCACATCCCCTCCCAAATTTTGGTATTCTAACATATTGTCGTCTATTTTACAGTTCAGGTTTTATAAGGTTAATATATTAATACCAGCATTCTCAATCATTATCAGTCTGAAGTGTTCGTTCTTTATATTTCGAATATTTCTTTGTTTCTTTCATTCCTTCCACTCGTCAATTGTAATGGATTGCCTTTGACAAATTCTAAATGATGCTTTGTTGTGGCATCTGCTTCATTGTATTCTGGTCATTCTGTTAAATTAGCAATATTTATGGGAGAAGCATGGCGAAATGATTAAAGCAAGAACGTTCTGAGATTTAAGTTCGATCCACATTTCGCCAACCGCAAGTTTTATCTTCCAATGCCAAGTAAATGAGTTTTCATGTTGAAAAGGAGTGGCGCTCTCCATTTCTTTTAGATCAAGCAATTTTCTACATTGCTTTGTAGAAACAGACACCACATGAGACATCAAAGCTGTTTTCATCAATGAAATGAACATTACAATACACAATGCAATAAGCATAGATGATGTTTATTTCATGTTGTTTCTTTATATTAGATTAGTACAAAAATAATATCGTTTTTTAAATTGAACGCCAAAAAACGACATTATTTTTGCACTAACCTACTATATATATATATATATATATATATATATGAGAGAGAGAGAGAGAGAGAGAGAGAGAGAGAGAGAGAGAGAGAGAGAGAGAGAGAGAGAGAGAGAGAGAGAGCTTATAGTCCATTCGTAAGAGAAAAGTCCAGAAAAAATCCACCGGGCCGGATTCAATTAAAAATAAAGCTATTTATATTAATACTAATTTATACAGACGTATAATCACGGTGACACACCGGTTCTCACCAGATCACCAAAGTTAAGCAACGATAAACCTGTCCAATACTAGATGAGTAACCATTTGGGAAGGCTAGGCCCTGTATGTACCGTGCTGAGTCATAGAAATTTCTAGGTTGGTATCTGAGGGTGCATTAATTCACTGGGAGAGATGTACCCTAGTCTTTGTTAAGACATGCATCTAGGAGAAGGTTACTCTGATATAAAAAACCCTGAGGTCTACTGTATACTCTGTCCTGTAGCAGTCATCTGCACCGACAAAGATTAACAGGTGTACCAATAAGTGTGATTGGTTCTACACAAAATCTTAACCACTATAAACAAATCATCTGTGTGGATTTCTCAACAACTTAGTTGTTGTGGAGGAACCTCATCCGTTCAAATTGACGAGAGAGTCAATTTATATATATATATATATATATATATATATATATATATATATATATATATATATATATATATATATATATATATATACTAGCTGTACCCGGCCACGCGTTGCTGTGGCTCAGTTTGTTAAAATAGAACACATGTGAAAGTAGAGAAAAGTTTGATTCTTTTTTTCAAGAGAATGTACAAATTATTTATTTTTTTTAACAGATGTTAAGAAAATAAACAGAAAAATACTTCCATTATTAATTATGCAAAAAAATAAATAAAATGTTGATTTAGTGTTTCAATATGCTTATAAATTACGATAAAACTTGCTGAGTATGCACTGTTTTACAGTTGTTGTAAAAATGGAACGGAAACTTAAATTTCGCTTCATTTTAATCTTTCTTAATTTTTTAATTGTGCCCCCACCCAAACGAATATAATCAAAACAGTAACATTCAACAATTGTACTTTATGTATATAAAACACAAAATATTTATTTAAAAAAATTTTTTTTAAAAAAAGTTAATAACGAAAGGGAAATAATTCCATTTTTAAACGAAAAAGTCAGTTTACCTAACTTACTGTATTAATGCTATTTTTTTAAGCAAGAAAAAAAAGGTAAATATCCAGATACGCTACTACAGAACACCGACCACTCTAATTTGTTTTTGTATAGGTAATTGAGGTCGCTGACAACGAATCTGATAGTCAAACTTGGGGCAAATTTACCGTTTGCATGGTATTTACCCCTGAACACACGAACTTCTTTCCACCATTTTGCAGCTTCCGTTTATGCTACGCGCATGCACGCTGTAGCATAAACGACGGCTTCACCAAGCAAACTACGTTGGGGGGAGGGGATTTTTTTTTTCCAGGACATAGAATTTTCTGATTTTCAAAAATACATTATAGCGCTTTTTGGGTGGAAAATTTAAAATTAACTGAAAAAGAAATAAAATAAGAAAAGGAAAGCACACCAAGTTGGAGTGGGGGGGTTAATTTATCTGTTTGTTTTTTTTTACCTGGAACATCGAATTTTCAAATTTTCCGTAAGTAACGCACCGACATTTACCAATTAGAACACCATTTAACATTTTCCGAAGATTTTACTTTTTACATTGGGGGGTGGGGCGGATGTGATGTTGGGGCGCGCGCGCGCCCCAACATCACATCCCCCCCCGTAAACAAATTAGAGTGGTCGGTGGGGTTTGTATTACTGTACACATAGATTCGAAAAAGTTGTCAAAAAACAAATATATAACAAATAAATGTTATCAAAGGCAAGATAAGTTACTTTTCTACCAAACTGGATATATTTTTCGTGTTTTTATTCAATGTAACATGTTTATTCAGCTCGAAAAACATACAGTGTTTACCGATGTATTGGAAAATTCAAGATGGCGTCTGATTCTCTCTTTAAGTTTGGGAAAAGGTGTTATTAATAAAAACCCAGATAAAATACTGTTAAAAACTCGCTCAATATATGTTACCGTGACATAGGTTGACATATATTCGGCGGGGTTTTAATAGTATTTTGTATAGTTTTTTATTTATAACACCTTTTCCCAAACTTACCGTGTTAAAGAGAGAATCAGACGCCATTTTGAATTTTCCAAGTCATCGGTAAACACTGTATGTTTTTCGAGCTGAATAAATATGTTGGGTTTGTATTACTGTACACATAGATTCGAAGAAGTTGTCAAAAAACAAATATATAACAAATAAATGTTATAAAAGGCAAGATAAGTTACTTTTCTACCTAACTGGATATATTTTTGGTGTTTTTATTCAATGTAACATGTTTATTCAGATCGAAAACCATACAGTGTTTACCGATGTATTGGAACATTCAAGATGGAATCTGATTCTCTCTTTAACACGGTAAGTTTGGGAAAAGATGTTATAAATAAAAAACCGGATAAAATACTGTTAAAAACTCGCTCAATGCATGTTACTGTGACATAGGTTGACATATATTCGGCGGGTTTTTAATAGTATTTTGTATAGTTTTTTTATTTATAACACCTTTTTCCAAACTTACGGTGTTAAAGAGGGTGTGAGACGCCATCTTGAATGTTCGAATACATCGGTAAACACTGTATGTTTTTCGAGCTGAATAAATATGTTACATTGAATAAAAACACGAAAAATGTATCCAGTTTGGCAGAAAAGTAACTTATCTTGCCTTTGATAACATTTATTTGTTATATATTTGTTTTTTGACAACTTTTTCGAATCTATGTGTACAGTAATACAAACCCGTATTTTGTATAGTTTTTTATTTATAACACCTTTTTCCAAACTTACGGTGTTAAAGAGGGTGTGAGACGCCATCTTGAATTTTCAAATACATCGGTAAACACTGTATGTTTTTCGAGCTGAATAAATATGTTACATTGAATAAAAACACGAAAAATATATTCAGTTTGGCAGAAAAGTAACTTATCTTGCCTTTGATAACATTTATTTGTTATATATTCATTCCCCCCCCCCAAACAAATTAGAGTGGTCGGTGTTCTGTAGTAGCGTATCTGGATATTTACCAAAAAAAAAATATTTAGGTTTGGCTATAAATTCCTAAACTCATTTCATCCTAAATAATTTAGGTGACTGAAATAGGAATCTAATTGAATCTTTAATTTCCTGAATAGTATCCGATAATTCATTTTTCTTCGAGTTATATCGAATACATTAATACGGACTTTAGGGGCTTTTTTCGTAATGTTACTGTAAAAATTATTTTTTATTGTTACAAATTACGATGCTTTAAAAAAAGCAAAAATAAATTCTTGCGTTTTTTATTTACTACTGAAAACCATAACTTTAGTAAAGATATTTTTTGTTTAAACAAAATAAAACATTTTCACTGAGAGTTAAGTAAAAATAATTAGTTCATTATATTCTGCGATCATTATTTGAAAAATACTGCAATTTTCATTAAAATTCGTTAATTTCCTGATGTTTGGTGAATTTTTAAGTAAAGGGAGGAGTCAAAATGTGTATACACTTTGAGCGTCGTCATTCATATTGAGACCACGTGTGGTTAATTTAAATATCCAGTCTGGCAGAAAAGTAACTTATCTTGCCTTTGATAACATTTATTTGTTATATATTTGTTTTTTGACAACTTTTTCGAATCTATGTGTACAGTAATACAAACCCAAACTTCGGAGGTTGGAATCCCCCCCCCACCTAAAATGTACTTGGAAAAATCGATTTTATAGTGAGATTTAAGAATGGTTAGTCGAAAAAAAGGTGAAAAACAAAACAAATAATCAATAAATAATTGTTACTAAAGGCAATAAATGCTACTTTTTTTTACTTACATTGAATATTTTCAAGCGCTTTTCTTTATTTTTTAATAATCTAATGCGGGTGTGTGGTTGGCAAATACCTCCAGATTTTCTAGAATTTCGCGCTAGATTGTAACCGAAATCTCCAGATATAGCAGGAAAACCGCTAAATTGTAAGACTGGTCATGTGACAGGAAGCGGTAATAAATAATTGTCCCTAAATAAAAAAAATAGCCTCTCGGTACAAAGAAATCCACCTATTTATCATAGAAAAATTAAGTATAATGTTATAATTAAAAAGAAATATATAAAAACACACATGGATATAGTAAACATATTATACCAAAACGTGGAAGCCATCCGTCCAGTGGTTTTTTAGACAATTAATTCCGAACGAACCAACATTTACATTTATATATATATATATATATATATATATATATATATAGTTTAAAGAAGCTTCTAATATTCTATATAAAAATATACACTTTACATAAAATGTATATTTTATATAAAATGTATAAATAATATAAAACATATAAAAATAGTTTTAATTATAGGCATACCATCTAAGGTCAACATATCACAGACTTACCAGAGGCGTGTAATAAGTAATGCCCCTGACCCACTTCCCACAGAAGTAGAGCAACGAAACCTGGCACAGTTATTAGTTTTTCTCTACATAGGAACCACCCAGAGTTATGCATTTCTCCGATCCTTTGATGCAGCTCTGGAGACCGTTTTAGTAAAACACCCCAGGTTGGTCCTCCAACCACGACGTGACTTCAGAAATCAAGGCTGCATCATCTGGGAAACGCTTTCCTTTCAAAAACAACTTCATGGCTGGGAAGAGGTGAAAGTCAGAGGGTGCAAGGTAGGGAGGATGGCGACATGCGAGTTAAGGACCGGAGCGTTGTCCTGCAGGAGGAGGGTACCTTTGCTGATCTTGCCCCGCCTCTTGATTTTGATAGCTTCCCTTAATTTCCTCAAAAGTGAAGCATAATAGGCTTCTGTAATTGTGGTACCCTTTGCCAGGAAATCTGTCATCACTACTGCGTCCTGGTCCCAGAAGACTGTGAACATTACCTTGCCAGCGGAGGGCTGCACCGTTGCATTCCTTGGAGGTAGTGAGTCCAAGTACTTCCATTGCATTGACTGGACTTTGGTCTCTGGATCATAGTGATGGACCCAGGTGTCATCCTGTGTAATCAGACTTGTGGAAAACTTTGACTCATCTTCTTGCCACATCTCCAAATTCATCCTCGAGCACTCGACGCGTTCTTGCTTCTGGCATGGTGTGAGCAACCTGGGAATCCATCTGGCAGACACCTTATGATTTTGCAAATGGTCATGAATGATAGTTTCCGCAGACCCTGTACTAATTTTGACATCTTGGGTTATTTGGAGAATAGTAATGCGCCAATCTTCCAAAATGGCAGCCTCAACTTGATGGACAGATGCCTCATCAATGGCAGGAGGTGGGGCGACCAGGTCTGGGAGCTGTTTCCACAGACTTCCGGTCGTATTTGAATTCACGATGTCAGCGTTTACAAGATCATATGATGGGGCATTATCACCATAAGTTTCTTTCATTTCATCAAAAGTCTTCTGTGGTGTGCGTCCTTTCAAATACAAAACCGGATCACTGCTCCACATTCAACGGGCTCCATTTCACACCTGACTCAGTTCAAACACCTGTAAAACAGAGACCACAATTAGTTCAGAGCTGTAATTTGCTACATACCCCCATAGAGATATAAATCATTGCACATGCAAAATTTCAGCTATATCAGACAACTGGAAGTGGGTCAGGGGCATTACTTATTGCACGCCCCTCGTAGTATTTGTATAATCCGACTTACAGCTAGAAAATTCATAATTACAAAAGTGAATTTTACTATATATATATATATATATATATATATATATATATATATATATATATGTGTGTGTGTGTGTGTGTGCGTGTGTGTATGTATATATAATTATTATTTCATATATATATATTTATACGATTATAAGATGATATAAGATATAATGTATTGTGTGTAGCTTTTTAGTATTTACTTCAAGAGTGCTTAATGCGTGAGTAGAGCTAATAGTAGCAGTATTAAAAATATATATGTCAATTAAGCTACACAGAAGCGTCCAGGTGTCATCCTTGCACAAATTATTGTTATTAATTGGTTTTCTTTTACATGTAAATAGTGTTTAGTCTAGCTAATTAACCAATCCGACTTGCTGTTATTTCTCTCTTACGGGATAATATTTTTATTGAGCTTCCATCAAATAATTGACTTTGACTCGACACCTTTTTGTTTCAATGCGATTCATCTGTTTTGTAAACGTGTCAAATTAACAGGTGACCTTATGCTAGCACGTAGGTGATTAGAATCTTTTCTATTCGTTTTATTATTTGTTGTTACTTTTGATTTTGTTATACTTTCATTTCATTTATTTTTGTTGTTTCATTGATTTATTTATGTGGATAGTCATCCTAAAATGAGGTTTACTTTGTTTTTCTTACAGATGATTGCTATTTCGCTTCTGGAGTTTAGTAAGTTTTGTAGATCTATGACATTTTAAGCTTCAAGCTTCTCAATCCAACATGATCTACATGGGTTATCTAAATGTCCTAAAATGAAGTTTACTCTTTTTTTTCCTTACAGATGATTGCTATTTCGCTTCTGGAGTTTAGTAAGTTTTGTAGATCTATGATATTTTGAACTTCAAGCTTCTCAATCCAACATAATCTACATGGATTATCTTAATGCCCACATGTGTTACCCATTCTAATATTTTCCACTCGATTATTGGCGAGCCTCCATTTGTTTTAGTTCCTAGTAATAGTTCGCTAGTGATGTCATGAATCGGTGTCTTTTTTATTGAATGTGTTTTTATGGTTGTTATACCTGCTTTTAAAATGCAGGTACATTTTTCCTATCAAATATGTTTTGTTATTTAAGTTTTCTTTGGCAAATATTGTCGTTTGGTAAACGATGTATTTGATTAAGCAGTTATTTCGTAGTGGGCAAATTGTACAGGTTCTACAATTACAGTTTTTTCTCCATTATTATCTTTCTAATTTACATATGCGAGATTGCTATTAGAGTTTGAGTTATTATTTTAGTTATAATATTTTTATTATTATTATTATTGTTCTTATTGTTGTCATTATTGTTGTTGTTATATTTATCATTTTTAGGCATTTTATTTGTATTTACAATTACAGACAATTACTATTTTATTTGTATTTTTCTCTCGTTTAGTATGTTATTATTGAGTGTTTTTGAAAGATAGCTGTAAGTAATTTTTATTGAATATTTTCTGCAAATGGTTGGTTGTGGGGAAGTGGTTTTTTAATGAGATTTGAAAAATTATTGTCAAGTTTAGTTTTTACTACCTGGTTATGTTCAATGATGTTTTTATTTCTTTTATTTTAATTATAACTATTTGTGTTCTGTTTCTTATATAAAATAGCGATATTATGATACCCACTATATTTTGGGTTTGTAAATTTGGCTGGAATTCTTAAATAAATTTTCGTCACTAGAGTTATAGGCAAGCGTAGGTTCCAAATTAAGAATGTGTTTTATGATAGATAAGAAATGATTGGACTTTGGGTTTATGTATATTGGATTTCCGTTATTCTTGCAATGGTATGTGTGGCTGGTATATTTCTTTAATTTTAGAGTGACATCTAAAAAATGAGTTATTTTTATGTTAGTACGTCTACTCTTCGGCTTCCATGTGTATGATATTCTTAGTTTTCTCACTTGGCCTGGTTAGAATCTTTTATTATAGCCAATCCATTATCTCTATATTGGCCGATATCTGTATTATCAAATATATTTGTCAGGGGGAAAAATAAAGTGTTACAAAATTCCCTCTTGATCATCTAATCACCCTTTTTTTAGTGACTAAGCATAATTGTAAGTGAATGCTTAACATTCTTTCCTGGAATATCTTCTCATCTTCAAACAGCTTAGTTTATAACAAACTAAATTATTTTCATTAGATAGTGCCAATATGAACTGATCCAAAATAGTTTATATGCTTTAAAGAAGAAAACCAAACCAAACTTACTTGGGCTGCAACTACAATATTTTATTTGAAATTTTTACTCATTATTTACTTGTGGAGGAAAGTACCTTTATGCCACGTTGTCTTGACAAACCCTTTAGACATCAGAGGATAGTGTCTAGTAGGCATTCAAGTTCTCTCTAACTTCCCTGCAACTATGGAGACAGTAGTGGCTTGTATGTTACTGTTTTCAATAAGTATTGAGTGTTTTCTTTTTACTAATGAGTAATCATATCAAGGGCAAAAGCCACTCAAGGATGAAGGTTAAGGAAATGTATAGATTGTCAGATGATGAAGAATATAATGAGAAGATAAAAATTATGGGCAGATTTCGTCCGCATTTGTATGTGGGAGATTTATGATGTATTTATTGAGGTTAGATTTGAAGACAACGATGTTGTAGTCTGCAGGAAAGCAACCCCGTTATAATGTGTTCCACAGGCAGGAAGTTCTTGGAAAGAAATTCTGTTCATGGATATTTTGTCAGGTGCTAAGAAAACTGAGGAAGAGGAGGGCATTTTTTTAGTTTTTGGATGAAGACGAGTTTTTTTGTGAATGTTTTATATGGAGGAGTCAGAGATTGAGCCAACGTTTTTTTTTAATTGCATTAAATGATACAAAATGGTTGACATTTTCTTTTATACTGATAAAGAATTACTTATAAAAGCCAAAACCAGTTGAGAGTAAGAGTTGATGAGGTTGATGGATTGTCAGTTGCATGATGAAAACTATTATGAGAGGATTGAACATGGTGAATCGAATAACCCAGTTGCAAAAATGAAAGACCAAATCAAAAACAGTCTGATGCGAAGTGCTTTGCAGGATTTGTAGGGTTAATATGTTTATAGTTGTCCTTTATCTTCCGATGTCTTTCCCTCCTCCGCCCAGCCTGCCTTCTTGAAGCTGTGTTGATTAGCCACCAGTCCGACGTGATGGATTGGCTGTGACAAACTCTAAGGTTCGGCCGAAAATCACACAATGTTAATTTCCGCTTCCAATTATTTTCGACAATGGTTTTCAGATTTACGCTTCTGTTGATTCTTATGAACGAATTCGTTCGGCCTTTTCTTTTTCTTTGTCTTTCATTCTTCGTTTGCTTGCGAAAGATTTTTTTATTGTTAAGAATTTCTTCCATCGTTGGTTTGTCGTTCTCGAGGGGATTTACTTCAATGACCTACGGGTTAATTTGCCCGTTGGGTTTATTATAGCCACTGTCGTTGGCGTCTGGATGGAGATATCTTTTAAAAGTTCTTTTTTTTTTTCTTCTTTCGTTGTTTTTCTTTCATTGTTTGCTCCATTCGTTTGTTCATTTAATGATTTTTTTCTTTCGTTCTTATTTTCTTTCTTTCTTGCTTTATTTCTATCGTTTAATATTTCTATCTTTCTTGCTGTATTCTATTGCTTATTTCTTGCTTGCCTTTTCTCTTTCTTTCTATTTTCTTTCATGGTCTTGTCTCTATTTATTTCTTTGCTTCTGCCTTCGCTTTCTTATTTGCATTTTCTTCATTCTTTCTTCTTTCTTTCTTTTTCTTTCTGTCGTTCTTTCCTACTTCCATTATCTCTTGCTTGCTTTTTCTTCATCCTCCCTACTTTCTTTGTTTTCCTTTTTTTCTTTTTATCAATTTATTTCTTGCTTTCACTGCTTCTCATATATTCTTTCTTTCTTCTGTTCTTTCTTTCTTTCTTTCTTTCTTGCTTGTTGTATTTCTGATTTTCACTTCTTTTAATTCTTTCTTCCTTTCTTTTTTTACTTTTCTTTCATTTCTTTTTGCTTTCTTTCTACTTTTAAAATTTTTTTCTTGGTTTCAATCTTTCTACATTTTCTCATTTTACTTTTTTTTTTCTATATTTTTTTTGTTTTCTACTTTTTTTCTGCCTTCTTTAATTTCTATCTTTCAATATTTGATTTCTTTCATCTTTCGTTATTTCTTTTGTTTCTCACTTTGATTTCTTTTCTTCTTCCTCACTTCTTTCCTGACTATTTCAGTTTATTTGCTTTCTTTGTTAATTTCTATTTTTGTAATCGTTTCTTTCTAGTTTTTTTTTCTTTATTTTTTTTTCTTTTCTCGTTTTCATTCTTTTTAGATCTTTTTTTCTATCTCTGTCCTTATCTATATACGACATAATCACGTTGACACACCGGTTCTCGTTAGATCACCAAAGTTAAGCAGCGTTGAGCATAGTCAGTACAAGATGGGTTACCAATTTGGGAATTCCAGGCGCTGTATGGACGTCGACACCTCCTTGCAAGAGTTGCAAAAAACTATCGTCGTCATCTCCGCCAACGGGGATATACATGCGACTGAGGCCCGTTTGTGAATTTCATGCTCTCATGGAACTTTCTCCTTTGAAGGAAACCGTTTAGTGCCTTTTCCATTTCCCCCCATATTTCTATCTCTATTTTTATCTCTATACTTTTTAAAAAAAATCTATTTCTATCTCTATTTTCGTATGCATTTGAATACTTTTCACCTTTCTTTCAATCTGGGTTTCATTCATTATAAACAATCTATCAATGTTTTCAAATCTTTATATTTTTAGTTGTTTTCTTAATTCCATTATCTTTCAAATTTCTTGCCTTTTCAATTCAAACAATACATTTTGCTTTTCGTTTTTTTTTTTTTATTAAACTTATTTTTTGTTTTCGTCTGAATTAAATTTATTCTTTTATTTGTCGTTCACTATTTTATTCTTTTCATTTTTTTTATCCAATCAAATTTCTTTTAGGTTTTCCTTTTCAAATATATATTTGATTTTTTTTTCGTTCGTGATTTCTCTATTTATTGATTGTAGTTAAGCCGAGGGCGAATTGCATGGATAAATCACACGATTGTTCATCAGGACGATTGTGTATTTTTGAGATTACTGTAAAATGATTTCGCCGACTGCTGAAGATATATCAAAACTCATCCAATTCCGCAGTCATATCTAAACAAACGAACACATGGTTAAAGGCTTGTATAGACGTGTGCTTATCAACCATATACAGTTACAGCAAGGCTTTCTTCGTGATATCGAGACGTGCCTGTGGGTGAAAGCAGTTAAGAAGATGCTACACATCACCAAGCTCGCTCTCAGAAGTAGATCAGTATTTCTCTCCTCTTCTAAATGATAAATAGATATATCACTAACCCTAATGCACAGGTTTCGTTTAGAACTTCCACATCTTAGATTGGATTCACTGCATCTAACAATCACCGCTAAAACTAGTGCATTCGGTGTTGACATGCTTACATGATGATGCTAACGATGAGGCATTATACGAGTAGCGTCTCAAAAGTAATGCCTCCTTTTTTTTGAATTCTGTCCGAATGGATCAAAAGAGGTTACAAATTACATCGTTATGATGACTGAACTTATGCATTAATGACCTGAAAGTTTCATCTCTCTGTTGCAGATATTGGTAGTAAGAAAGCAACCCCTGTCATGAACGTGCGTCAGAAGCAGAGATGCGTCATTTAATTCCTGGTAAAAGTGCATTGAGAATGGTGGTGATTAAGCAGAAATATATATTATGGAGCACAAAAAATCGCTAGAACCACAAAATAGTACCACTTCCGCTTTTATAGCTTTTCAATTTTTTTAGTAAAAAAAATCGGATGTTTTACTTTTGGAGCGACACTTGTATGACAAAGCGTGCTCTGAAAGTCTCTGCACAGCCATCGTTTATCGTTGGCGAAAGTGGATTGAGAATAGTTGTGACTATGTAAAAAAATAAATTCTGGAGAACAAAGTATCGCTCATTTTAATGGTACGGTTCCCGTCTTCGTAGCTCTTCAACGTTTTGAGTTTAAAAAAAAAGTAGGAAGTTTTACTTTTGGAATGGCCCTCGTAAAATATCCATAAGTTTTGTTTAAAACTGCGATGTCTTAGATTGTATTCACTGCATCTAACAACCGCTATTAAGAGTAATAAATTCAGAGTTAACATGCCTATACGATTATGTAGTTTGTAGTTTGTGTTATTCTGTCAGTTATTGACACAGCTGAGCTGGAGCTCCACTGCACCCAGGCTGTCCACTTCATACAGAAGTCCAGTCCACTAGACGATTGAAGTTGGAACTGGGGTAGCCTGGTGTTGGCGGTTGATCAGATATCTTTTCCAGCCAGATGTCCAGTTGTTTTTCGAAAGTGTGGGGGTGGGGGGGCACTCTCCTTATATTTCCTATTGTGACTAGAATACAGTTGAATGTTCTTGTGTCAATTTAGGTGAAGCTGTGGTGGATGAGGGATGTGATTCTCTGTGTAGTCCTAGGTGTGAGTTTTTATATAGCAGAGCCTTCCTCGCCGCTGGTGGGTTCTTTCTACTAGTGTTATGTTTGGGACCTTTCCTTCTAAGATTTTCCATATGCAGATGATAATATATCGTTCTCTTTGGCATTGTAGTGAATACAGTTGCAGCTCCTTCAGCCTCTCCCAGTAATTCATTTGGTCTACTCCACATATTTTGCTGGTGATGTTAAAGATCTGACATAATAAAATTAAAGAATTACAAAGTACAATCAGCATCAAATAATTAATATCAAAAATGAATGCATGAGCACCTGCCTAAAGATACCAAGTAAATCGAGGTTCCAGTTATATTTTATGTGTGTAGAAGACATTATAAAATTAAAGAATTACAAAGTCTATCCATACAGAAATAAATAAGTTTTTATTGGTAATTTGTTCAGGCCATAAAAAAATGAAAAGTTAGTAAAATTCTAGATGAAACAAGAGTTTGTAATGTCTGTAAGGAATAATTGAGTAGGTATGTTTGTTTCGGCTGGCGCCATGTGAATTTGCATATGCATAGGTGAGATAGGCGTTGTAGGAAGGTGTATATATTAGCCTGTTTTGCCAGTGAGAAAGTGTATGCATAAACTGTACAGAAGTTCGTTAAGTGGTGTGTATATGTTGTCGCTATGTTTGGTAATTCGTGTGCGTCTTTCATTGCGTCTGTCAAGTGTCTTTAGCTACAATAAGACTTTGCAGGATATGTTGTATGCACGTGAGTCGTTTTTGAAAGTAAAAATTCAGAAAGAGGTGAAAAGAAAAAAAAATGCTGTGTTTGTATTTTTATAGTACGTGCGAATTTTCCATGGTCAATATTCTCGCTTTTTTTTTGTTTGGCTTAAAGAAATTGCTGATTGAGTTTAGCCCAATCAAAATTAGATATGTAAAAACAACATTCACTGTTGCAGGGAATCATTGATTCATTTCGTATGAAATCAAATTATTGTTAGCATTCGTTTCTCCGATATCTTTCTAATTAGAATTTTCTCTAGAAAGACATTTGTGGAACGAACTGGATTCGATTTTGTAGCACCTAGGTTATCAGTTCATGTCGTTAACCACTTAGTAACCGCTACCTCCCTACTATTGCTGTTTCTAACAAAGCCGGTGCTTTTGAACCTCCCACCAAAAGCCCCTGATTGGGATTCGTTTTTGGAGGCTTCGTTGTGGTCTCGCTACTTTTTAAGACACGTTTCAAGACTCCAAGCATAGTTTTGGGACACAATTGCCATTTTAGGTCAATTTTCAAAACAGATAATGTATAAGTGTTATACCATTTTTCTAAACCAAAATTTCACGAGGAATCCAATAAAACAAAAACGAATACAAAATTTTGGTGGGAAACCATGTTTTCAAGCAATTCTTTCATGATGGCCGGAATCGCACTTCCCGTTTTTTTGTCCCAAGGACCGTATCCTGCAGATTGCGAAACTATTTAAGAAAATTACTCAAAACCTATCAATCATCAGTGTTAGGCCATCTTTCTTAACCAGAATTTTGTGAGGAATCCAAAAATAAGGGAGAGAATACCAGATCTTGATGAGAAATTGCCTTTTTTGGCCAGGTTATGGTAACAACCCATCCGAATTTTGGGATACTGCTCCACGTGAAAACCTTCTTTTCAGTTCACCCATAACACTTGAATAATTCATGAGGGTATTCCTTGACTTCAAACAATACGATGGAGCTGTGAAATGTTACTTCTATACATCCAACCTATACTGCCTACCATGACATATAAATCATTCACAAGGGAAACCCTCAAAGCAAAAATGAAGGGTTAGTCACTTAGTTTTCAACCCTGTTGGAGGGAATAGTTGTGGAAACCTATCAGAAGTGATATGACCACTTTGTTAGCACATAATTTGGTATCAGCTGTGAAAAATACTGCTGGGGGACAAATTTGGAGAAAAAAAATATTACTGTAAAAAAATGTACGTCTTCAATTTGGCCAAAATCAAAAATTCCTGATATACAAGTTGTTCAGATTGATATTAGTGACAAGTTGTATAGAAGGGATTTTTGATTTTTCGAAAATTGAAGGCAGGTTTTTTTTTTTACAGAAAAAATTATTTTCGGCTTCACTTTTCACCCGGTCAAACAAAACGTGCAATATTTTGGGAACCGCTAACCGGTTGCTGCTGTTCTAAAGCTTAAATGAAAGCTAACTGATCAAGGTTACTGAGAAATGACCATAGGGACAGTGTTTGCTTCGTTTGTCATCATTTTAGAGGGATCTTTGCCAAAAAGACGCATTTTTTGACCAAAATCGGGAAAAAATTGTCACAGCCTGTAATTGAGGAGAATGGGTAAAATTCGAAGAGAGTTCTATGAGCAATTTTATACTATTGTTGAACGAAAATGATTATTTACTTCCCTTAGTTTCATGTCTAAAAGTGATTTTTGGCTCTTCTTTGTGGTGAGGTAACAAAAATTGTCACTAAAATATCTCCATTTTAGGCCTTTTTTTCAGTTATATCGTTTTTTTCCGGTTGAAAACAGGTATATTAACCATATAAACCTATGATTTTCTGAAAGACAATTTAGTTTTGCCTCACATATCACAAGAATAGCTTTGTAGATCATTGTGTGACTGATCAGTGATTTTTGACTTCAATTGTCCCAAAACTATGCTTGGAGACTTAAAACGTGTCTTAAGCACTGTTTTATGACCTTCAATTATTTCGTTTTGAAATTGACGTTACCTTTACAGTCAGCAACAAAATTTATACAGCGTGATATCACGTGCAGTGCGTACGATGAAGGAAAGCCCGATGAATTTGAAACGCCCAAAAGATAATCATATTGTCAATCATATCGTCAATCATCAAGAAAAATGATTGATAAAGCAGTGCTTAGTACCCAAATCTCCCAGCTCTTTTTTTTCATTTCCTTGATTTAACAAAAAAATCACGTCACGCAAAGAAAAGGGTTTGATTTTCATTGCAAGAAATTCTTTTGCTTAGAATTAATAATTTCAAATCGACTTTTCGGATGGAAATTGCAAAACAATTACTCGAAAAATGGAACATTAAATATAGACTTTCCCCTTTTTATAAGCAACTTCAATTGTCTTTTCCAACCTCCAAATAAGAGTCAACGTTTTGTGATATGTCACAAAGTGGTCATTAGTTCAATTACTTCTGCTCTGTGTGAAGTCAAATTATGTGTGGTATTTTATTCCTTCAAGTCGTCTGCTACGTTATTTAGGACGTCAGGTTTTTATTTCAGTTGGAGGGTAAAATACCAAATGGAAAGAAAAGAGAATTGTAAATAATTTTTATTTTAAAACTATTTCCATGCTGATTTGAATGTCCCATTATACCTTAGAGAATAAGGGTTTTCAACACACACACACACACACACACACACACACACACACACACACACACACACACACACACACACACACACACACACACACACACACACACACACACACACACACACACACACATTCGACCGAGACATAAGAATGACCATTAGGAAAATAGACACATTACAAAAAAAGATCATTAAGCAAAAACACCCCGTGCTATTTAACAATATCTGTCTGAATGAAAACATGCTGCCCACACACACACACACACACACACACACACACACACACACACACACACACACACACACACACACAATATATATATATATATATAAAGAGAGAGAGAGAGAGAGAGAGAGAGAGAGAGAGAGAGAGGGGAGGTGAGTGGGTGAGTGGGATGGAGAGAGATATAATTTAATGTATCTACATAACATTTTATACATCTGTTTTCAGTATTTACTGCAAAAGTGCTCAATACGTGGGTAAAGCTAGGTAATAATATTTCGTTTTGTAAATGTATATATAGCAATTAAGCTACACAAAAGTTTTCACGCTTCATCCTCTCGAGGATTCGCCAGATTATTGCAATAGTCAGCCGAATCCTTGAGATGATGAAATGCAGAAAATTCTGTGTAGCTTTATTGCGATATATATTTTCGAAAACTTACTATATATATATATACATATATATATATATATATATATATATATATATATATATATATATATATATATACGCATACACACGCACATATATGAAATTCTTAGACAATAATTAGATGATAAACAAATAGTGGCAATCTATCTCATTTTGTAAGAAAGAATATTTGTATTTAAATCAAACCTGATGGATATTATTTCTTAGCAACTAATGAAAAGCTGCATAAATATTAAAATATCTTTTATAAACTTAAAACATTGAAAAAATGAAAATGTGTTTTTACTTATTTGTTTCATTTGCTAATTAAGAATAAAAATATTAAACTATTTTGTTTCATTGTCAAAACACTAAAAAAACATTCTTTAATCTTCAATTGTCAAAAGTTTATAATATTTTCTGAAATAATAATAAAAAATTCAGATTATAAGCGAAGTGAAAAAAGATAAAAAAACTTGTAACGTTTTATATACGTCTGATCATCATGGTTGATTTAAAAAAAAAAATTATACTTAAGATTATTGCAAAGGCAGGTAATCCTATCATATTACATGGCACGTTTTTAAATTTTATTCAATGCTTGTCATGTTATATATTGGAAATATTTTTGTAAGGTTGTATTATACGATTTGATTTCATACAGGGTGGAACGATAAAATTGCTGCCCTAGAAAAGATAACATGATTCCATTTCCATTTGATGAAAACCGTTTTTTTTCCTTTTTTGTTGCAGGCCATCTACTAGTTGGCTAGTTGTGTACAAATCCCAAGATCGATAGGAACCTTTTATAATGTCTGAAAGTGACACACTGTTCAATGATCGAGATCGGAGATGCGCCACTGTACAACTCATGCACTCTAGCGATCCAAGTTATGACAACAGGACCATTGCCAGCACTCCCAAATGCATCACTGGATTGCCACGAATAACAGGGATGTGTCCAGGGTGATGAAAACAATGTTTCCAGCCACGGTTATGGTCTTTGGTGTGGTTTCAAGTGAGGGCCACATCATACCATATTCTTTGAAGTCGGCTTGAAAATCAACACCAAAGTGTACCTTGATGTGTTGAATCTGGTTCAATCAAATGGCAGCTGACAGACCCTGGGTGTGGTAGCACGACTCTGAACTGGCCCACAAGTCCAAAGAGACCCAGGTTTGGCTTCAGAAGGAGTGCTACGACTTTGTATCCTTATCTCACTGGCCTCCCTCCTCTCCCGAACTGAAACTTGGTCATACGTCGAGAACATCACTAACATGCCCTTCCATAAGACAAAAGCAAGCCTGATCGCCGCCATCTGCCGAGTATTCGCCAGGCTCCTGCCGGCACTTGTGGAAAAGACATGCTCTCAGTTCTTATCGAGGTGATGATTGAGGCTAAAAGCGGCTACATTGAATAGGTGTCAGCTCTACAACATAATCAAGTTACCTGAATTGATTTTTTCAATAAAAGTTTTAAAATAAAGCTGTAGTGATGTGTTCTTGAATGCGACATCTACAACTTAATCATCTGTTTGACTTGTAGCTTATTGGAGTGCATTAATGTTAGTACATTTACTCCTGATCTTAAATGGAACACGTACATCAAATCTGTTGCCAAGGCCGCTGGAAAAATGGTCGGATCCTTCTATCGATCCAGTAGATATCTCACTGCTGATGCAATTCTCTATCTATATAAGAGCCAGATACGTCCAAGGATGGAATACTGTTGCCATATATGGGCAGGAGCTGCTAGAAAAGACTTGTCCTGCCTTGATAGGATTCAAAATAGACTTCGTGGCCTGGTGGGAGATGTCCTTTTCTCTTCGCTGCAACCTCTATCTCACAGAAGAAATGTTGCGAGTTTGTCTCTGCTTTATCGTTATTTTCATGGAAAGTGTTCAACTGAGCTTCAATCTATGGTCCCCCCTCGCCAAACTTTCACAAGAAACACTAGACTAGCTGAAAACATTATCAATAATTTTCCACACTCTTTATCTGTACCTAAACCTAAACAGAGATTCCATGATCAAAGCTTCTTTCTTAGAACTGCACGCCTGTGGAATTGTCTTCCGTTTTCCTGCTTTCCAGCTTTCTATAATATGGTTGTCTTCAAGTCCAACGTGAACAAGTTTCTGATGAGCCGTTCTACTTAAGTTAACAAATTTACCGAACTTCCATTACTATTGATTACTATATTGTCCTTTTGACTATTCTACACTCTTTAACCCTTATCCTTGAGTGGCCTATCGGCCTTGATAAGTGGTGACGTCTATGTAAAAAAAAAAAAAAAAAAAAAAAAAAGTACACGCATGAGAATGTGATTTCATGCAGTTTTGAGACAGTTGGATAATAAATCTCATCTTATTGGCTGGTATCCTCTTAGATATCGTCTACTCAGCTGAATAGTCAGTTTCCATGGCTGCTTCACAGAAGCAGAATAACTTTCTGGTAAATTTGCTGACTGTTGGTTGGAGTACTTTTTATGAATAGTTTGTTAGATAAATGTGAGGTATATATATATATATATAATATAAAGCTGAATGTCTGTGTGTGTATGTGTGTGTGTGTGTGTGTCTGGTCACGAATAGGCTCCTATATGGTTGACTATTTTAAAAAACTGATTACATATAATGATAGAAGATATATCGAGACACAGGAATGGGTATGTTTGATCTAGCAGAACAGTAGTTCATTCAAATTGTGGGGTCTGCGTTCGCACCTGGTCCACAAAGTATGGAAATAAAAAATTTAAAAATTTAAAAAAAAACGTTTACAAGTGTTTTTGATATAGATGTACATAATAATACTTTGATAAGTATGTTTTAACTTAAATAGGAATGGTATAATAAAATTGTGGGGTCTGCGTTCGCGCCTGGTCTCCATAGAATGGAAGTAGGCACAAACTTTAATAAAGACTTTTCATATCTATCTGCGTAAGTATACTTTGATAATTGTGTTTCAGTTTGAAGAAATATGGTATAAAAAAATTATGGGGTGTTCGTTCGCGCCTGACCTCCATAGAATGGAAATATGTCACAAAGTTTAACAAGGTTTTTTTAATATAGATCCACAGAATATTGTGATAAGTGTTTCAGTGTGAACAGGTATGGTATAATAAATTATGGGGTTTATCTATTTTATTTTTACTTTCATCATATTTTGCTTTGGTTTTGATACCCCCAAATTCGAAACTATCTCATTACAACCCTTCCGTTCCATAACCTATCATGCTTTCATAAATCAGAGTCCATTTTCTGTAGGCTGTTTTTGAACCCAGTCAACGACGGGTACTTTTGCTAGTATATATATATATATATATATATATATATATATATATGGGATATGTACATACATATATATATATATGCAATATATATATATATATGGGATATGTACATACATATATATATATATATATATATATATATATATATATATGTATATATATGCGATATATATGCTATATATATATATGCGATATATATATATGCGATATATATATATATATATGCGATATATATATATGCGATATATATATATATATATGCGATATATATATATGCGATATATGTATATATGCGATATATATATATATACGATATATATATATATGTGATATATATGCAATATCTATATGCGATATATATATGCGATATATATATATGCGATGCGATATATATATATATTGATGCTATACGCCATAATCACATTGAGACACTGGTTCTCACCAAATTACTGAAGTTAAGCAACAATAAGCCCTAGCCAGTACCAGATAGGTGACAATTTGGGAAGACTAGGTACTGTGTGTACTGCACCAAGATGTAGAAATTTTCAGATTGGTATCTGGTGGCACGTTTAATTCACTGATAGAGATGCACCCCCAGTCTTTGTTAAGACATGCATCTAGAAGAAGGAAAAACTCTGATGTAAAACCATGAGGTCTTGGACCGAAAAAGATTTGCAGTTGTACCAGTAAGTGTGGTTGGTTTGTACAAAGTCTTCTATAATATAAATCAAATCATCTGCGTGGATTTATGAGCAACAATTGATGGTAGGAGCTATTATATATACGGTGGGGGTGGGAGGAGACATAAGTCCTGTATCAAAATTTCGGAACTATTTTTTATAATAATACTAAAATAAATTTACTATTTTATTGTCAGCATATTATAATGTTATATATGATATTTTTTTTTTTGTATTTCAGAAACAAAAAAAGTAATTTTTAACAATGTCTGTTGAATTTCTACCAGAAATATCCAAGTTATGGAAAAACCTCAAAATCAAAAGAATGTTCATAAATAGGACAATAGATCGTTACTTGGAAACTTAGTCGATCAAAGATAGACAACGATCAGGCCGTCTCTGCATCTCCAGAACACCTAAACTCATCAAAAATGTTAAAGAAAAAATCAGGTGAAATCCAAGAAAATCCATGAGACAAATAGCAAAGGAAGCACAAACATCACCAAATCCTGTGCGAAGACTATGTCGAAATGACTTACAGATATCACACTATCAGCTCCAAAAGCGACAGCTTCTCTCTGCACCCACAATTGCAAAGAGACTCATTAGAAGTTGACTCTTGTTAAACTGAATCAGGGAGGGCATGCTCAATAAGATCATCTTCATGGACGTAAAGTTATTCTCATTTCAACAGTTCCACAATCATCAAAATGATAGAGCCCTTGCAAGAAATCGGGAAGCAATATCTGGTAATACAGGAAAGATGTTGAGAATACAAAAACCAGCATCACTGATGGTCTGGGGGGTCATTTTTGAAATAGGGAAATCTTCATTTGTTTTTCCCCCTTTAAGGAATCAAGATTAACAAAGGTTACAGCGAGGAGATTGTTGAAGGTACATTGACTCCATAGTTTAATTCTGTGTACGGTGATGAAATTTGGTGATGAAATTTGAGCTCTTCAACAAAATGATGCAACAAGCCACACTGCTTATGTAACACAACTGCTCATGTAACACAACTGCTCATGTAACACAACAATGGTTGTTCGTCCTGGATCAGCAAAGAAGAATGACCCCCCCCCTCATAACCTGATCTTAATGCTCTTGATTATTCTTTGTGGTCAATCCTGGAAAGTGGAACCTGCTCTACTCTATATCAAAATATTGAAGCTTTAAAGACAAAATGGAACAAATGCTGTATGTGCTGCAATAGACGATTTCCCCATAAGATTTGTAGTTTAGTTAAGGCTTAAGAAAAGCATTTTGAATAATACTTATGCCACATTGTTCCTTTAATATGTACTAATCATTTTCTGTAATTGAGTTTTATAAAAAATATTTTGTTGGGCAAAATTTGAGTTTTATTTTGTAACAGTATTTCTGCCTCACCCTAACGGAAAGCCTTCTAATGTTCTGGAGGTGTCTTTTGGATAAGAAGAAATAGGTTTAATGAATATGTCAACATGTGATAACTCCGTAGCGGTATTTGCAAAATTATTTCGGTGCTAAATTGTCCTTATTATAATTCTTTTGTTGGAGGTGTCTCTTGGATCAGAAGAAAAATTACAGAAATTACAGTAATGTATTCCATTTTCATTTCATTCATAAATATGGGAGGGGAATTTATCTTCAAATATCTTTAATTTCGAATTGAAGCTGCAGACATATTAAGTAAATAATAATAAGTCATTTGAACCTTTTTTTTTAATGGAGAGTAGACAATGCATTGTGGATGGGTTATCAACAGCCCTCGTTACTCTCGCTTCTCCTTATTTGTCCCTCAGTCCTCATTTCCAATGAGTGATGTTTCTGACAAAGGGTGAAGAAAAAGCTGCTCTCCTTCGTGACCATTAGCCTGAGATGTCGGAAATCTTCTGTTTCTATGTCTATCCTTGTGGCCATGTCACTAGTAAGGGTGCTGGAGGTAATCATTTCATCTGGGCTGACGTTATCCGCCTGATAGTCAGGGACCCGATCCTTGGATTAACCACTAAGGAGGCTGTCCCATCAGCAGGTGCAAAGTACTGGGGCTGCTGTATTGCCATCTGGTGAATGTATTCTGGACCATGCAGTAGTTTCTGGTGGGGCCTCTCGATGCCATACTAGTGGGTAATTGTTACGGCTTTACCTTATGACTACAAAAAAAAAATCCTCTCTGTTTCTCTCTTACTTTCCCTCTCTGTCCTGCTTTAATCAAGTCTGTTGACCTTCCACAAATCCTAATCCCCAACATGAAATATCTCCAGAAAAAAAATCACGAATAAACCTAGAACTCCATCCTCTAATCTAGACCCCTACTACCATGTCTCCTTCTCCAACATCAGGGGTCTACGTTCCAACCTTCCAGAGATTGAAACCCAATTACAGGAGACAAAACCGGACATATTCTTCCTAAGCGAAACTGGCATAGGGCTGACCACTTCCCTAGACGAGTTCATAATTAAAGGATACTCTAACTTAACATCTAAATCTGACCCCCAAGATCGCCATGGTCATGGAATATGTGCCTATATTAAAGATGGCTTTCCGTGTGGTAGGGATATCTCCAGAGAAGACCCTAATTTACCTTATATGTGCTTCCAGATTGCACTTGTTTGCATCACTGCATTCATATTTGCCCTCTATCGTCCCCACAACAGCGGAGTTACTCTCTTTAAGAGCATATCTGAGAAAATTGACCACATACTGTCTGCTCATCCTTCGACTAACATCCACATTTGTGGTGACTTCAATGTCCACAATGTGGAATGGCTGACCCATTCTAACAAGACAGATGATGAGGGGAGGTTCTATCATGATTTCGCCATTGCCTATGACCTCACACAGATTGTTCACAAACCCATCCGTGTGCCCGATACTTCCGGTCAGTATGCTAGCCTTCTAGACCTTTTTCTCACAACTTCCCCTGAGCTATGTTCATGTTCCATTCTGTCATCTCTGTGATCTTCCGACCACTCGGTTGTATCAGTTAAGATCAAAATGAAATGCAATAAGTCTTCTTTCTTAGAAGTGTACGTCTGTGGAACTCTGTTCCATTTGCCTGTTTCCCACCTGACTACAACCTGGATGTCTTCAAGTCCAACATAAAAAAATTCCTGATGAACCGCCCTCTTAAGTAAGACACTTCATCAAATCTCCAATACTAACGTACTGTACTCGCAATAACCCTTATCTCCTAGTGGCTTCCGGGCCTTGATAAGTGGTGACCACCTTGTAATATACATATATATATATATATATATATATATATATATATATATATATATATATATATATATAGAGAGAGAGAGAGAGAGAGAGTAATGATGGGACAATTTCAATATTTTTCCTGATCCTGATATAATTACTGATTCCATTTCTTTTTTAGCTATGCTGTCATTATTTTATTTTTTTGGACATCCATGAAAGCTCATGCAATATGCGCAAACATAAAAATACACTTGTGCGGGGTGGGTGGGTGATTTATAGATTTTAGTTTTAAATGTAGTTTAAAATCAATAAGTATTCATAATTTCATCACTTGTACTATCAGAAAAAAAATTTTTTTAAACAAAAACAAAAACAAAAAAAATCAAAGAATAGTTTTTACATCGGAATATAAGTAAAAATTCTGCCGATTCTGATTAATCGTCCCAACATTAATCTCTACTGTTATATAATAAAAGTCACTTTGTGTGTGTGTGTGTGTGTGTGTGTGTGTGTGTGTGTGTGAGTCTATCTTTTGCAAATTTCATACAAAAGTAATTTATATTTCTGGCAGTGTTCTTAGATATGTTTTAAACAGAAATTCATCCAATAAGTCTTGAAAATTGAAAAAAAATCTTAAAAATAGTCTTTATTTCTCTTATAGATAAAAAATAATTTTTACAGAGAAATATTTTACGTTACACCGGTGTAACCTTGGCTGGTGTAACATAAAATATTTCCCCTATAAAAATTCTTCTTCTTCATCTCTAAAAAAGAAGAAATACTATTTTTAAAATCGTCTAGTTGATGTGATATTGTAAACAAACGCAGACGAAATTCGATGAATGACGTCATCAGTAATTTTTTGCGAATTAGTCGACCGGGCAAATTATTCCTCGTAATTTATAATAATCAATAGAGGATTGATTCTATAATAATACATACGCAATTTGCATAAATGAAAATATTATGTTTACGCGTGTTGTATTACCGTACAATGCCGGGTGTCCAGCTTGTATATAATCTTTGTAAGTCTGTTGATGTACCTATTTACTATGCCTCCCCACGGGACAGAGTTAGACACCAGGGTCGTTTTTTAACGTGGAGAAAAGGTACAAAAATAAAAATTGTCTCAGTCGTGAAGGATTTCTCCTCCACCGAAAGAGAACAAGAAATAGAAGTGCAGCATCTGAAGAACAGATGGTATTTATTTGCTCCCCCACCAAGCAAATTAGGCACAAGGCCGATTTTTAATGTGAGGAGTGAAGGGGAAATGGGGACCAACTCCCCGGGGAATAGGGGAGCTGGATAGTCACAATTGGTATGAAGGGTTGCCCCTACATTGACCAAGGTCTGATATGTGGGGTTACCCCCACATATGGTCTTTGCTTGCAGTATCTGCCGGAACAGATGGTATTTATTTGCTCCCCCACTGAGCAAATTAGGCACAAGGCCGTTTTTAATGTGAGGTAAAAACCAGCTCCCCTAAAAGTAGGCAAAAAGGGGGCACTCTGGTTACCAAAAATAATAATTGTCCCAGTATAGAGGGTTTCCCCTCCATTGACTGGTACAAATTATCTTAAGTGCAGCATCTGCCGGAACAGATGGTATTTATTTGCTCCCCCACAGAGCAAATTAGGCACAAGGCCGTTTTTAATGTGAGGTAAAAACCAGCTCCCCTAAAAGTAGGCAAAAAGGGGGCACTCTGGTTACCAAAAATAATAATTGTCCCAGTATAGAGGGTTTCCCCTCCATTGACTGGTACAAATCATCTTAAGTGCAGCATCTGTCGGAACAGATGGTGTTTATTTGCTCCCCCACCGAGCAAATTAGGCACAAGGCCGATTTTTAATGTGAGGAGTGAAGGGAGGGGGAAGGGAAAAAGGGGACCAGCTCCCGAGAGGTGGGAAATGGGAGCTGGTTAATGGTCAGGCATGTGGGGTTGCCCCCACATCTGGTCTTTGCTAGTCATAGCTACTCATAGGTTGCAGCATCTGTCGGAACAGATGCTACACTTTGATCTGGACCAAAAGGCCAAGCAACTAATAAGTTTGTCAGATGAGTTTTTTTGATGATAATGTGTGGCCGACAGAAGTTAATCACGAAGATGACACGACCATATCGAATGATTTAATGTCTTGTGCACGTTTAGCTTTTTAGTATAGTTGGAATATAGCAAATAAGTCATAAAAAAACATGTTTATTCAAGATGTCACTCACTACAACGCACGAACAAGGGAAGTAACCCAAATAATCCGAGTTATGCATGTAAGCATATACAACTCTCGGCAATTCAATTCGACTGGATATCTCAAAGATTACGTCGGATGTTCATTTCCTTGATTATTATTTTATGGAAACTGCTCTAGACAAGGCATGAAGCCACTTGTAAGGAGCTAAAAATACTACTTCATGGTCAAAATCTGGCCAATAATAGGTGTAATTCTTACCCAGAAAACAGCAATCCTTTCCCTTTTTAAGAAGCATCACTCATGGGATGTGGGGATTAAAAGACAAAATAAGGGAAGCAAGAGTTCTGACGCTGCTGGAAGTAAACCCAAGACTCATTTTATATTCTTCTTTATAAGTTTTTAGTTTTGTAAGGTGGAATATTTATTTTCTCTTTTGGTTGGATTATTAATTTTCCCACAGAAAGATATTTTCAATCGTAACAGAATAGAATTAATAGAAAGTTAATAGAATAATTAGAAAGTGTTGCTCATTGGAAAAGAATAGATCCACCTGCTCATTTTTTAATTTTATGTGAACAAGAAAAAAAAAATTCTATTCGTTGTTGTTATTGACAACCGATATTTTACTATTAGACGAGTCACATGGTCGCCGCATCATTGATGCCATCTTCTAAAATGGGACTATTTTTGCATTTCGATTTTTTTGCATGGCAATCAAAATAAATTTGAAAAATCTCATTTTGCCGTAGACATTCAGATCATAATCTGATTTATTTTCAATTTCATTTTCGATGCATAACTCATTTAAGTAGAATTAGTACGAGCGCATTCTTTTGCTGAGTTGTCTGTGTGAATCAGGTCAACCACATGAAATTAAATATCTGAACGAAAAAAAGAAGAAAAACCGAAATAAATTAAATGAAGAAAAATATTTGTTTGAACTCTTGCTTTCCTATGACTAACTTCAACTGTAATTTCCACCATTCATTCTTTCTCTCAGCTGTTGAAACACTAACAACGACCTTGTGCTTCCAACTCGTCCTTTTCATAACAGTTTCTGTCCTATGAAAAGTAATGCCAGATGTATATTACTGAGCCTTCTACAAACGAAGATCTTTTTTTCTCTTTCCTTCCCTCATTCCGTCACCCGATAGGATAGAGAGAGGCGCACCTCTTTGTGTAAGTCACTTTCCTCATTACTTTCACCACGTAATCAATTTCCCTAATGTTGTTGTTCAAATCCATTACATTACGTTATATGTTACGTTAATTTGTGCATACACAGGCGAAGTAGAACTCAGATATGGAGGAAAAGATATCTGACCGAAGAAGCTATTGAGGTTATTGAGAAGTTTTGTTACCTTAGTGATAAAGTTGGAGCACAAAGTGGAGTAGGTGCTAGTATGATTGACAGATTTAAGAGTGAATGGAGTTTGTTTACAGAAGTTTTATCATTACTAACCAGCAGAGTGTTACCATTGTCTGAAAAAAAAAGAGTCTATGAGGCATGTGATCCTTTTAGCCTTTTGATATGCGTGAGAGAACTAACAATTGTTTGAATTATGTTAAGAATAATTTATTCATCGACATATGCAGCTGCGAAAACTGCAATAAATATAAATAAAAACGATTCACATAAATGTGATACAAAATGGACAAAAACGATATAATATTGTACAAAAAATAACATACAAACAAATAAAATAATACAAATAAAAACGATATAATATTTTACAAAAAAATAACATACAAACAAATAAAATAATACAAATAAAAACGATATAATATTTTACAAAAAATAACATACAAATAAAATAATACAAATAAAAACGCTATAATATTTTACAAAAAATAACATACAAACAAATAAAATAATACAAATAAAAACGATATAATATTTTACAAAAAATAACATACAAACAAATAAAATAATACAAATAAAAACGATGTAATATTTTACAAAAAATAACATACAAACTTATTGTACAAAAATAATATACAAACAAATAAAATAATAGAAAAAAAAGGGTAGGAGATAGACATGACAGCAACACCGTAGACATGCGATACAAAAAAGGTTTCTTCAAGACCATCACGTGGAATGAGAAATATTACTGCCAAAAATATAAATAAGTAAAGAAATATTCAATATATTCTTATTAATACCTTATACATAAATCATGACCAATAAAATATATGTATAAAGATTTTGAATTCTTACCTCGTTGGCACTTTTAGGAGCTAAAGAAAAAACTGCTACTACATTTGAACGGACAAAACGATGGACAGATGACAAAAACGAAGCGACCTGTTCTCTCTGGGGTCAAATTACAAAAGGGATTGGTATCCCTTTTGTGATATTACTTTGCCTGGGGCACTGACCGAATCATGCGCCGAGAGTACAGGCGTCTATTTTATTTAACTTTCTAAGTTATTTAACTTTTTAAGTTATTTAACTTTCTAAGTTAATTAACTTTCTAAGTTATAACACAAATGAATTTTATACTATTTAAATGTTTTTATACCATTACCACGATATTACTCTAACTAAAACAATATTTTTCCCATCTTTTTTTTTTTTTACCTTACCTTATTTTAATTTAGCTAGAATCTATCAGGCTTTGATATTCGGCATTGTGATTTGCAAAGAACCAGAATGACAAAACCCATCTATCCTGTGAAAAGAATGAATCTAGCAGCAGCCACAAGGCATGTGTATGCAGTGTGATGGCGTATGGAAATGAAACATGGCTAGTAATGGTTGAAGATATGTGTTGCATGGCGAGAAATGATATGAGGCAGACATGATGGATATGTAATACGATTCTTAAAGGCAACCTTAATTCTGTAATCCCAGAGGAAGACTAAATCTGAACAGTATAAGGATGGTAATATTGAAAGAATAGGTGAGTGTTTTCGTGTTAGTAGATGGAGAATAGTTGATAAGGTAGCAGGTTTAGTGTAGAGTTGAAAGAGGAGTGCATTCTCTCGGACCAAACAAATGCAGTATAAAAATTGAACTTTCCAATATTGTAAAGGGAAAAAATTAGCATGGTTGTGATTTTCCAAAATTGTCACTTTTAGTAAATTTAAGGTTACATTAACAAAATTATACTTGAAAGAAATACTTTTTCTTTTTACGTAGAAGTCAGCACTTATCAAGTCCAACTCGAGGATAAGGGTCAATGAGTGTCAATAAGGGACAATATCATAGTAATCGTTAGTAGTAGAAATTTGGTAAATTGGATTACTTAAGGAAACGGCTCATCAAGAACTTGTTTACGTTGGACTTGAAGATGTCCACATTGTAATCCGCTGGAAAACAGGGAAACAGAAGAGAGTTCCACAGGCGTGCAGTTCTAAGAAAGAAGCTTTGTTCATGGAATCTACGTTTAGGTTTAGGCACAGATAAAGAGTGGGGGAAATTATTGATAGTGATTTCAGCTAGACAAGTGTTTTTCGTGAAAGTTTGGCGAGGTGGGACCATAGATTAGAGCTCAGACGAGCACTTGTCATAAAAATAACGATAAAGCAGAGACAGGCTCGCAATGTCTCTTCTGTGGGAAAGAGGTTGCAGAGAAGAGAAAAGGGCATCCCCCACGAGGTTACAAAGTCTATTTTGAACTCTGTCAAGGCAGAATAATCTGCTTCTAGTACCTCCTGCTCCTGGCTCTTATATAGGTAGAGAATTGCATCAGCAGTGAGATATCTACTGGAGCGATAGAAGGATCCCATCATTTTTCTAACAATCTTGGCAACGGATTTGATGTACATGTTCCATTTCAGATCAAGAGTAAAGGTCAGACCCAGAAGTTTGTCAAAACATGAAGTCTCCTCAAGACAAGAGCCATTCATTTCAATTGATACCAGACGAGAGTCGGATCGTTGATGATGTAAAAACAAAAGCGTGGTTTTAGATACATTTAAATTAACCAGCCAGCTTTTCCCCCCATTGTACCATGTGCTCAAAATCAGAGGAGAGAGAATCAGAGAAAACTTGGTCGTTTACAGCCTTTGATGTGTTACATAGATGGTAGTGTCGTCAATATAAATGTCTACGAATGATCTTAGGATGTGACTTGGGAGATCATTGATGTAGATCAGGAAGAGAGTTGAGCCCAGGATCGACCCCTGAGGGACTCCAGGATTAATACTGTGAGCTTCTGATTTCTGCTCATCAATCACTACTCTTATGAACCTATCAGAGAGAAATGATTTAATAATTGAGAAGATATTTCCAGCTATACCATAGCTGGAGATCTTGTTACCGTTAAAAGAGACTCTATCTAATTTATTTTGACGAAATTTTAAGTAAGTGGGGAGAAATCAAAACTAAGGAGTGCTACTGTTTAAGAAATCATCTCGGGCACGCAATAATCAAAGAGGTTAGTTTAGAGGTTGATAGCGGCGTTTATGCTACGAACACTCAACTGTTAACAGTCTGTTAATCATAATACATTGATTACAAGTTATTGGATGGTAGAAATATTCTTAACAAGACCTTTTAGAGCAATTTGCATAAGTGACTTTATGCAAATTATCCACTATTACTTGAGAAGAGGATATATATATACACTAAAAAACATAATAAAAGAACCTACGACAAGAAGAGTTAAAAAAAAAAAAAGAAAATAAACAGTGTGCGGCTGGGCATCATACCAGTTATTCTTTGGTCGATGACCCTGACTGTTATCTAATTCTCTTCAACAAAAAAGAACATTTTCCAGAGCAACCGTTTTGGAAACTGCCAAACTTCAAACTGACATAACTATTACTGTTTATTGTATATTTATTATAATTGAATATGATTTGTTTTTGAATGCAATAACTTATTGGTTTTTAATTGACTTCACCCCCCCCCAAAAAAAAACGGAAGGTTGTTCTGCTGCAAACAAGAAAAAGTGTTAGAAATAATTAACTCAAGAAAATTTCTAACATGGATTCAGCAATTAATAATTTTTAAACTTGTAATCAATTTATTTTCTTCGTGAGTAAAATAGTCGTAGCGGTAGCAGTGTCAGAAAACGCCATTAAAAATGCGTGATAAAAAATGGAATAATTCGACCTCCCATCTTTCGAAGCTTATAACTACTTGAAAAATGTAATTCACACCCTATTTTTTGTTCAATTAAAGGAGCAAAGACCAAATTAAAAAAAAATGACAGGTTTAATAGCAGATTATGCAATATTTGTTTTTAAAATCGGTTTTCTTTAAAAAAGATTTAAAGAAAATCAACGAACTTTAACCTACCTCGAATATAAAAATGTATATAAATTCAAAAAATCACTTACCTATAAAAAATACTATTCAATGGGTACTTCCATTCTTCATTGTTAAATATTAATCTATATTTATATTTTATATTCCATGTCCTTTTTAAATAAATACTTTTTTAAGTGAGTATTAAAAAATACCGCTGCATGAGATGTTTCACAACTGGAATAAAGGGAGACAAATGCCGTCTTTTCTTCAAGTTGAGAAGTTCGGTGGCCTTAAGCGCCATAGTTAATCTCCCTTTCTATTGCTGGCTGTAAACAAAAGTTTGTAGCTGAAAAATAATCCCATTTCAGTTTTTGCTGATAAAAAAACCCAGTCGACCGATTTTTGATTTATTTTTTATTCTCTTAAAGAAATACATGAGTTTTTGATTTAATATATTTTATTTCTTCTTATGGAGTGAATTTTTTTTTAATATCTAAAAAAAAAAACCCAAAAAACTTTGAATGAAATAGAACAAATTATTGTAATTCTATGTAATTCTGAACAATATAACGAGATTATAAGATTTCACTTTAAAAAAAATCAACGTGTTGAAAAAAAAGTTTTAAACTTTGGACTTTACAGGTAAATTTGCAAATAACTGTTCTTTTTTTGTTTTAAATTACCTTATTTTATTTATTGATCTTTTATCTTCAATTTGTGATATGTAAATTTGAGGTGAGAAAATGAATTATTTTCATTTTGATAGACATTTCAAAATGGGGGGGGGGGTGAATAAAAAAAAACGCTTGTCTAGAATATTATATTCGGTTTATTGGAAAGAGCATCAAATTTCGCATTGAACCTGAAAATATCTTAAGAATTGAATAAATGGAAAATTTTGCTAGATTTTTAAAGTTTAAAAATTGAAAAAAATTAAACTCGTGAAATTCAATTGATTTCATTACGTAAAAAACCGGCTGCATGAACGCGCGCAGGCACTTTGTAAACACTGTTTTTTTTAATAAAAAATATTTCTATTATTTTCTAAACAACTTTAATAGTTTATGTTGGAAGTATATTCCATAAAGAAAATAAACAACCCACTTTAAAAAGAAAATTTACGAATTTTTTATATTTTATTCGCAGTTTTGTGTTAGGGGTATCAAAAATTCCCTAAAGAATTCTGAAACACCGACACGGTCATAAATAGAATGGTTTTCTATAGCGGAAAGGGGGGCAACCCATATTAAACTCTCATATTTCAAGAAAGACAACTCTCTCAAGTTTAGATAATTCCCCCCCCCCCTGTTCGTTACGGTAAGTATTTGACGACACTTATATCTTGTTGTTGTTATTGATGGTGATGATAATGATGATGATTTTTAGCTATGCCAGAAGAGTGTCTTAAAAATATATCATAACCTCATTTTAATGAAATTGAAGTAGAATAAATAGTAGCAGTAGTTAGTAGTGACCAAATAGATCGCGAGTATGTCAACTATATGGTGTAATTCTTATTTGCTTGTTTATTCCATTAAAGGTTTTTAGGTATAACCACTATATATATATATATATATATATATATATATATATATATATATATATATATATATATATATATATATATATATATATATATATATATATATATTCTGAAGCTACATTGTTTAGAGTACATGAATAAATATATTTCATGTCGATCAAATGACGTGCAACTGCAACATTATTGTAGATTTGTGCATTCGGTGTTTAAATTCACAAAAATAAATTCCTTAGATTTTATTTTAATTTTGTCTACATTAATTCATTTTAATACATTGGATTTTATTGTAACCATCTTATTTTATTTATTTATTTATTTATATCTTGAAAATTAGGGAAATTAAGGAAAAAAATAAAAGAAATGTTTAATGTTTTTTTCTCATATTAGGTGAGATATTTTCACACGTTTATACTAATGTAACATTTGGCTTATTTCACTTGTATGATTTCGATTTTGTTGACGCAAATGTGGATTTAATAAACGATTCAATTCGAAATTCTTTTATTAACATAAAATTCCAAAGTCTAAAAAAATGCATAAAAACGAAAGTTACGTCAACTGAATTATCGCAAAAAGAACGATAAACAGAAGAATATTAGTCTGAATAGGCCAGATAATATCAAAACGGGAGACAATCCATATTAAACTTTCATATTTCAAGAAAGACAACTCTAGCAATTTAAGATTATTTGTCTCCCTTGTCGAATACGGATAGAAAATAATGGTATCGATTGAGGCACAAACTTTGCTGCTGCTACTACTACTACTACTACTACTACTACTACTACTACTACTACTAAAAATCTTCGAGTCAAACTAAATAGTGTATCCCTCTCTTTCTTTCTTTCTCTCTTTTTCTTTCTCTCTCTCTCTCTCTCTCTAGAGAGAGAGAGAGAGAGAGAGAGAGAGAGAGAGAGAGAGAGAGAGAGAGAGAGACAGAGACAGAGAGAGACAGAGATAGACAGACAGACAGAGACAGAGACAGAGACAGAGATAGAGACGGAGACAGATGGACAGACTGTTTTGCTGTATTCAAAATATTCAGTACAGCTAGAAAAACAACTGCCTGCAGCCAAGATCGAGATCCGACCGTCTAAATGAGTCGTATCTTATAACCTCTAGGCCATTTAACTGTTTCTGAGATAGGTGAAAAAACAATGATAAACATTGTTAAATGCCGGAAGCTCCATTTGTTTATACACAGAACATTGCAGTTTAATACTATTGGCATTTTGTTATTTCAATTACCAGTAAGCTCAACTCAGGAAAGTTAAAAAGATTAGCAGAACCTGTTGAAAATTCCATGGTGCTTTCGACTTCAATCTGCATAATTTACTGTGAATGTGAAAATGATAGTCATTTTTGAAAGAATAAATCTCTGCCAGGGTCGATTCTAATAAAGAAAAAATGTTAATTTTTACTTTCCTATAGAAATGCCATTATTTAATGAATATTCTTGAAATAAAATGCATGTCTATTCAATGTATAATTCGACAGAAAAACATTGGAGGTGTGTGTTAAGCAAAAAAAAAAAAAAAAAAGAAAAAAGTGGTAGTAGGAAGGCAGGCTCGAACCCGTACTGCAAAGGAGGAAAACAACTGGAAAAAACATGACGTCTTTGCTGTTACGATCACCGCCAAACCGAAAGTGACCTAGGTTTAAATTAAGGCTAGACAATCGAAAAGAGGAGATGACTTTCAAAAATATAGGCGAAAAGAGTGACACTCCTTGTAGAAAAGTGCCCAGTTGTGAGTGAAGAAATTAATGTTTTTAGCCATATATATATTTTTTTCTTCAGAATTGTGTTATATATATATATATATATATATATATATATATATATATATATATATATATATATATATATTAGCAGACCACCTGGCGTTGCCTGGTCATAAAATATGCATATATATTATATTTTAATTCATACAGAGCAGAGGCATGTGCATACGAGTAATATGTTTTTTTCTAAACAGTTCACTTCTTGTAAGTAAAAATAAAAATACAGAGCTGAGATCGGAACCAAAACCTAAAGACATTAAGTCAAGTAGGATGACCATTCATTATAACAGTTTGACACGACATATGCAGAACGTTTTCAAAAAGTCTTATTCATAACATAAAAAAGCGATCATATTCCTTGTCTGCGCATATGCAGTCGTGAAACAATTGACAAATAGATAAAAATCTGACATCCTCCATGTGCCAATTTGCTCATTTTTACTCCTTAGCAGCCCTTTTCCCAGATGAAAACCGTTTAAAACGTTTTCCACATATCTGTATACTCTATATACCAAATTTCAAGTTTGTATATTAAAACTTGTTGAGTATTGTTGTGGTGGCACCCACTCATTTACATATGTGGATAATATTACACATAAATAGCAAGACTCGGTTAGTTTGAGTGTGTGTTAACCAGAAGCCACCGAAGGCCGAGCCGAGAGCAAATATATTCTCCAGCCAAGACTGTCTTACTTGACAACCATTATGTAAATATACTGTAAATATACTTTTCCTAATACACTTCTTATTGATCTACCTTTGTTTGCTGAGTCTTCATTTGTATTGCCTTATAAGTTATTTGGTTCAACCTGCAAACATAACAGTTGGCGACGAAGATGAACGTCAAACATAACAGTTTCAAATATAACAGTTTGACGAAGAAATGGAAAGAACGCACTAAAAAAAAAGTACAACGCAACGGTTGACCTTTCTAAGGAATACACGTTTTGACGAACGAAATAGTCATTAAAACGGATTTCACGCTAAAAAGAAGTTCGACTCAAGCGGAAAAAAATAGTAATTCAGCGAACATTAGAAAGCGGTAAAATATTTTCTTCGCGGAAGTACAACACTAAAAGAAAGAAACAGCAACAAAAACTGCATTCAGGTTAAAAAAAAGAAAAAAAAGTAACTTCGATTAATAGTATTTTATTTATTAAAATACTAGTCGGGGGAAAAAAAAGACAAACCAAAACCGCTAATTGCAGTTTCAAAAAAAAATAAAAAGGAAAAAAACTCGAATGTGGCAAAAGCGAGAATTTACGCTGTTTCTCTTGTAATCCATCTTGAAAAAAACCAACAAACTGTAAAAGTGAATTTTTGTTTTGTTGTAAAACGACAAACAGATTCGTATTACTAAATTACGAAGAGCAAACGTACAAGAAAGTAACATACGAAAAGAAAAAGTGGATTTCCTAATTGCCGTTCTCCATTACCAAAACATCAACTAAAGACTTTTTAGTAAACCAAAATTTTTTTTCTCTTCGGTATTAAAAAAATACCACAGTTAAACTAAAATCAAGGAAAGAATTCTTTTTTTTAAAACTGAAGTTGTCACTGAATAACGGATATAAGACAGTAAAACGTCACGTAAAAGAAAACAAAACAAAAGAAAGAATTAAATGTAGTCCATATACTTTATTTTTTTAATTGTGACTCGAGTTGAAAAAAAATTTTTTTGTGGAAAGAGTTGTACTTAAGTTCTGCTGTTATTTATTAGGAAGTGCCTAAAATGGAAAAATCAATCGTATTTGGTGGTTTCAGTAAAAGCCTCAGTTTTTTTTTCTAATGGGGTTGGATGAGCTTGACTCGCTAGCAAAGTGAGAAAATATTATTCGAGCAGCGATATTATTATTTATTGAAAACAGGAACTTGGAACAATTTTTGTTGTAACACAAGCCATTTTATATTTTAGAATACACTAAAAAAATGGAAGATTTATCAAGAATGTTAATGCAATTTTTGCAGACGTAACAACAGGCACAAGCCGAGCGAGATGAACGAAGAGATGAGAAATTATTGAAATGGCAACTGGAACAAGAAGAAAAGCAGAAGAAACTACAATTTGAACATGAAGAAAGGCAAAATGAACGTTTTGCTAAAACACTGGAACTACTAAAGAATAATCGAGAAAATGTCGACAGTGCTAATTTCTCCCATACAACTATTTTTAATAGTATTGACACACACATAGCAGAACACATTAAATTCGTAGATTACATATTACCTAAAAAGACTACGGAATTAGATTTCATGGAAGCTTTGAAATTACTAAAAGAATTATTTAATCCGAATATATCTCCTTTTCATAAGAGATGGTTGTGTATGAATCTAAGGAAGATGGACAACCAAGATTATTTGACATACGCATCAGTTGTCAATAAAATCTGTGATAATTTTAAGCTAGCGGAACTAACAGTAGAAGATTTCAAATGCCTAATCTCTGCACAAGGGGTAGTTTCCACGAAAAATGCAGAAATATGCAGACGAATGTTGTCTAAGCTGGAATCTAAGCAAGATTTAACATTTCAGAAATTAGCAGAGGATTGTGAAAGGGCCATTACACTAAAAAAGGATTCAAAAAAGATAGACGAATCCGGAGCGGCATATGTAAGAAAGGTTAGAAAACCATACACACCAACCAAGAACTATACAAATAAAAGCAGTCAAAATGGAACGAGATATTCCAAATATAATAATTATAATTATAGTAAAGAATATAATAAGTCTCTCCCTAGATATAACTATAAGAGATGCGCAGAAAGACATTGGGAATCAGATTTCCCTTATAAGAAGAAAAAATGCTACATTTGCAAGAAAGTCGGACACAAAAGCGATTGTTGCAGATACAAAGATTTCACCAGAAAGAGAGTACAGCAAACAAAATCAAATGAAAAATTAGACAAAAATCGGCGAAAATACATAAAAGTGGAAATATTTGAAACGCCAATAAAATTATAACTGGATTCAGGATCCGATATTTCTATAATAAACTTCTATACATGGAAAAAGTTGGGTAAAAACAAGTAAATCAGCTCGGACGGTAACTGGTGGTGAGATAAAATTTGAAGGAAAAGTTATCCTTCCGATAAAATTAAAAGGGATTACGAAGAAATTAAAAATGTTCGTATTGAAAAATAGCGAAAATCTTTTTGGAATAGATTTGATTGAGAAATTTGGACTGTGGGATAAGCCAATTAATACATTCTGTAAAAAATAGAATGTACTACTCCAACAACAGGAAATATAAAAGAGGACTTAAAAAAATTATTCCCTGAAGTATTCATGACTAAATTAGGTCGTTGCAATAAATTTAAGGCCTCGTTTGAACTTAAAGAAAACACCAGCCCAATTTTTTAGAAAAAAGCGAAACGTTTCGTTCGTTGGATTGGAAAATATTAATAAAGAATTAGACAGATTGGAGCAGACAGGCATACTATCAAAAATAGAACACAGCGACTGGTCAGCCCCCACCATATATGTAAAGAAAAAGAATGATGAAATCAGAGTGTGCACAGACTTTTCGACAGGTCTAAACTCCATATTACAAGATTACCATTACCCTCTACCAAGCCCAGAGGAAATATTCACAAAGTTGAATGGTGGTAATATCTTCTCCAAGATAGACTTGAGTGACGCGTATTTACAAATACCAGTCGAGGAGAATTGCTCAAAAATACTATGCATCAACACGCATAAGGGATTGTATAAATACAACCGGTTGCCCTTTGGCATCAAAGTAGCGCCTGCAATCTTTCAGCAAGCGATGGACACCATGCTAAGTGGTATTGAGTGCACATGTGCATACCTGGACGACATTGTTATCAGGAGCAAATCCCTAGAAGAACATAAGGAGCATTTAAAACAAGTATTCACTCGAATACAAGAATTCGGGGTTAAAGTAAAAGAAAATAAATGTGACTTTTTATGACCGAAATTAAGTATCTTGGACATATAATAAATAAACATGGGCGACGTCCAGACCCAGAAAGATCCGCGGCAATAAAAAACATGCCAGCACCTAATAACGTAACAACCTTGCAGAGTTTCTTAGGACTCGCAAATTATTACCAATCTTTTATTGAAGGGATGCATGATTTGCAAGCTCCCTTAAATGAGCTGCTAAAAAAAGGACACACCTTGGAACTGGACGCAAGAATGTCAAACCGCTTTTGACAAAATAAAGAGCGCACTAACATCTGAATTATTTCAAACTCACTATGACACAAAATTAAATATAGTCGTCGCTAGTGACGCTAGTTCCTATGACAAAGGAGCATGCATTCAACACATCATGCCTAATGGATCTAGAAAACCGATAACTCACGCTTCGAGAACGCTGCTTCCAGCAGAGAAGGCGTATTCACAGATTGAAAAAGAAGCGTTGAGTATAATCTTTGCAGTGACTAAGTTCCACCGATATTTATATGGTAGACATTTTATACTTGAAACCGACCATAAACCATTAGTCACAATCTACATATCAAAAAAGGATTGCCTGTATACACCGCAAATAGATTGCTGCGCTGGGGTACGATCCTACTGAATTACGATTTCCAGATACAAAATCTAGCATCGAAAAAGATTTGCCATGCGGATGGACTTTCAAGACTGATACCACAGAAACATAATTTGGAAGAATCAGTGATTGCAGCAATTCGAACAAATGTCGAAATGAAAAATATGGTAGCAAACATCATTAAAGAACTACCGGTAACATTGTCGGACATTAAAATAGAAGCCAATAAAGATGAATATATAAATGATATAAAAGAAAAAATTATAAATGACAAAAAGGTTCAGGAATTTTTTTCCATATGTAACGATGTGTTATTATACAGCGAAAGAGTAGTAATACCTAAAACGTTGCAGAAGAGGATTTTGAGAGACTTTCACACAGGACATCCGAGGATAAATCGGATGAAGTCTCTAATGAGAAGCTACGTATACTGGCGTAACATGGACATCGACATAGCTACAACAATAAATAGATGTAAAGGATGCCAGTTAGTGGCAAAATCCCCACCTATAGTACACAAACCTTGGCCGAAAACTGACCACCCATAGTCGAGAATCCACATGGACTTCGCTGGTCCAGTAGGAGAAAATTACTACTTAATTGTAGTAGATAGTTATACAAAATGGCTTGAGGTAATGCGTTGCGGGAATCCAACAATGAACAACTCAATAGGATTCCTACACGAGTTATTTGCACGATTTGGTGTACCAGACACACTGGTCACTGACAATGGAACTCAATTCACATCAACAGACTTTAAGGAATTTTGTGACACGTTCCAAGTAAAGCATATCACTAGTCCTCCGTACCATTCATGGTCGAACGGCCTCGCGGAGAGATTCGTGGACACGTTAAAACGAGTGTTGAAAAAATCCATTGGGATACCAACGGAAAAAGCTTTGCAACAATTTTTGCAAATATATAGGATAACACTGTACCCTAATACACCGTCAAACATATCACCAGCTGATTTAATGTTTGCCAGAAAGGTGAAATCGGCGTTTGATAAACTATTGCCAAGACAGGTAATTGCCCGAAACACTACACACATGATAAGAAAGAAATATAACTCGGGAGATCGAGTATATTTCAAGTGCTACAGGAATAACACCTCTTACTGGGAATGTGGAGTAGTGGATAAACGCATTGGTGATTGTACATACATGATTAAAGGTCCACAAAATTTTTTTTTTTTTTTTTTTTTTTTTTTTATTACATTTTCACCCCAAACAAGGCAAATTGCCACTTTGGTGTAGGGGGCTACTATCAGGGGCAACAACTACTGGGGTACTATGTAGGGATTTGGGCAGCAAGGTGTCGGTTCACGTTACACTTGAACTTCTGCACGTCAGTACTGTTGGGGAAGCAGGGACCTGGAATGGAATTCCAGAGTCTTGCGGTTCTGGGGAAGAAACTATTGGAGTAAAAAGATCTTTTACATCTAGGGACCTCTACAGTATGGGGGTGGGATCTAGTAGCCTGTCGGGTTTGTCGAGGGTGCTCGCGTCGTGGGGGCACAAGTGATTGCAGTTCATCAGAGCATTCACCACTAAAATACTTGTAGAACAGGCAGAGGGATGCAACATTTCGTCGATGGGACAGAGGCTGAAGCTTAGATGCCAGTTCAGGGCCTATCAGATTTGCGACTCTCCTTTGAACCTTGTCAAGGAGCGAGAGACTAGTAGCAGATGCACCAGCCCAGATGTGGCAGCAATACTCCATACATGGGCGAATGGTGGCCTTATAGAGGTACAGGATACTTTCGGGTGTTAGTAGTTTTCTAGCACGGTAGAGAGAGCCCACCTTTCTTGCAGCGGCCCTGGCAATGCCTTCAATGTAATTGTTCCAACTCATGTTTCCTGTGAACGTTAGGCCAAGGAGTTTGAAAGATGGACTCTCAGATAAAGAGTCGTTGGCCATTGCTATTGGTGGTAGAGAGGGTTTCTTGTAATTATTGAATGAAACTAGTTTAGTCTTGGCAGCATTGAACGCGACCAACCACTTTTGTCCCCATTCCACTACAGATTGGAGGTCTTCCTCTAGTGTTTCTGCCATTTCTTTAGAAATGTGTTCATTCGTCTTCCTGTCGTGTCTGCCATAGAGTGTAGTGTCATCAGCATATATACCCATCTCAGAGGCAATGTTGTCGGGGAGGTCATTTATGAATATCAGGAACAATAGAGGTCCAAGGATAGAACCCTGGGGCACTCCCGCATTTATATCATATTGTTTAGATGTGCGACCGTCGAGGACTACCTGGATTTTTCTCTTATCTAAGAAGGATTTAATTATGTTAAGTATTCTACCAGTGATACCGTATGATCTGATTTTACTGAGGAGACCCTCATGCCATACCCTGTCAAAAGCCTTAGATATATCTAGAGCTACCGCTCTGCCTTCCCCCGCTTTGTCCAGTGATTGGTATATACGTTCAGAGATCACGGTGAGGATGTCTGCTGTGGAACGGGCTTGTCTAAATCCATATTGTTTGTCAGTCAGTAGTTTAGCATCTGTAAGATGATGGATTAGAGCGTGGTTAATTATGGTCTCAAATATTTTGGCAAAAAGTGGAAGGAGGCTAATGGGGCGATAATTTGATGGGTCTGTCCTTTCACCAGAATTCTTGAATACTGGTACAACAGAAGCAGTTTTCCAACAGCCCGGAAAGCAAGCTTCATTAAGACATTTGTTGTAGAGTTTAGAGAGAACTGGAGCTACTTCGGCTGAGCACTTTTTTAATAGCACAGCTGGGATAAGATCGGGTCCACATGCTTTTGAGGTGTCAAGGTTTTTTATGATAGCATGCACCTGAGCAGGGGTGGTTTTCAGATCGTCTAGTGTGGCGTCTGTCCGCATAGGAAAGTCAGGTAGGGGGTGGTTGGAAGGGTCCAGTGTGGAGTTTGAGGCAAACCGACTGGCAAGCATGTTAGCCTTGTCGGTTGCTGAGGAGACAACCTCGTGATTGTTGGTTAGTGGGGGAATTGTCGATTAAACGCCACATTCAAGATGGTGATTATACAACAGCAGTCGAAGAGGAGGAAACCATGGACATCATATACGAATCCTTTAATTTGTAATCGCCTCAATATATACCTGAGCCCCGAAGACCAGGTAGAAAAAGAAAGTTTAATGAACCATTAATGTTAAATCCCAAGAGAAAAAGATATTGAAATCTGTGTGACTTCAAATCTTGGGAGGAGGGTGTTGTGGTGGCACCTACTCACTTACATATGTGGATAATATTACACATAAATAACAGGACTCGGTTAGTCTGAGTGTGTGTTAACCAGAAGCCACCGAAGGCCAAACCAAGAGCAGATATGTTCTCCAGCTAAGACCCTCTTACCTGACAACCATTATGTAAATATACTGTAAATATATTTTCCCTAATACATTTCTTATTGATCTACCTTTGTTTGTTGAGTCTTCATTTGTATTGCCTTATACGTTATTTGGTTCAACCTGCAAACATAACAGTTGGCGACGAAGATGAACGTCAAACATAACAAGTATATAGGTTGAGAAGAGTTCTCGCACACACATTTTCACTTTTATATTCGTTCCATGTATTTGGTTTCTAATCTTGATTTGGGTGCCAATATTGGATGGCCAGACATCTGCACCTGATGACAGGGACAAAAGCAAGTGAAAAATTTATAGGTCATTTCTTGTAGACCCCTGCCCATGAAGAGGGAAGCAGTGCCATCCTATAAAGGGCTGCTTTGTTATGAAAGAACACGAGTCACACAATTACTTGCGGGTGTTGTGAAAAACGGCCATCTACCTTCCCCCACCTATGTGCTATGTTCATGCTAGAAACTACCAGTGACTTTGTTCACCTGTTCCCGTCACAATCCCAGCATCACCACAGGATTTATTGTTATTTATTAGAAAAAAAACAAAAACAAACAAAAAAAAACAAATCGCATATCGATGTGCCAAACCTCAGACGAGAGAAAATGGTTGACTGAACAACCGACACTTTGATTTGTTTAAAGTGGTCATTGCTTGTGCTGAACAAAGCAGATTCTCTCCATGGAATTAACATGGTCTGTACAGGTGCACGTTGTGCTACTCGTCAAATGATAAAAACAATCACAGGATTTTCTTGAAAGTGTGTTTCATCTCCTAGATCAGTTGTGAGCCAACACTAAAGGGCCTGATCCACCCTGGTAAGATTTCTGTGCGGCTGGGCATCATACCAGTTATTCTTTGGTCGATGACCCTGACTGTTAGTTCAGTATAGTGGACACTTTGCTCAGTGGTGCTGCACCAACACCATCCCCTCACAAGGTCTGACAGGCCTACTGAGGCTAGTACCCAGCCCGGGTGTATCTCATCATTTAATCTTCATTTTTTCTTATTAATGAAGTTCAATTTACGATAAAAGAAAAGACACCATTTAAAATCGCTGCAAATCATTTCTTCTTTTGCATATTTTAAGAGTAAACATAAATCAGAAGTGACTGTTCCGTGGAATTCATCGCTAAGCTAAAATATCAGCTGACGTGATATTGTAAACAAACACAGACGAAATTTGATGAACGACGTTATCATTATTATTTACTTAGGCATTTATTTTATTTGCGAATTTGTCCAACGAGCAAATAATTCCCCTATAATAATCAATAGAGGATTGATTCTATAATATTACATAATCTGCATAAATTAAAATATCATGTTTAAGCGTATTGTATGACTTCGCTGTGCTGACTGCCAGCCTTACATATATATATATATATATATATATATATATATATATATATGTATATATATATATATATATATATATATATATATATATATAACTACTTAATTTACTCACATAAAATTAATATACGAAAGTATAAATTTATGCGTAAACTTTAAGTATTTATTTCAAAAGTGCTCAATACGTAGGTAGAGCTAGTTAGTAATTATAAAATATATATGGCGATTAAGCTTATGCATAAGCCTGAAGAGTCCTAGAGTGGATGCAACGCGGAATATTCAGTGTAGCTTAATCGCCATATATATTATGCATATGCATAAGCCTGAAGAGTCCTAGAGTGGATGAAACGCGGAATATTCAGTGTAGCTTAATCGCCATATACATTTTATAACTTACTATATATATATATATATTTTATAACTTACTATATATATATATATATATATATATATATATATATATATTTGTTATTGTTGTTTTTTCAAGCGATACATACGGTTAATATTGGCTCCGCCTCGAAGCTCATTTTTTTTTTATTTACTTAGAAAGTCGCCCTTTTTTTTTAATTTGTTTGGACGTATATAACATTTTTATTTATTTATTATTTTTATTTATTTATTATTTATTATTTTTAAAACAGTAATCTACGTACACGCGTGTTTCGAGGTCGTTACCACTCATCAGCGTAGTTCAACTGTTTCTAGAGATCGAACCTCAGACCATGTTTACCACAGTCCGATGCCTTAACCGTTAGGCCACAAACCTAGATTAATTTTACTGTTTTATTTTATCGCTTATAAGGGTTTGTGGCCTAACGATTGACTCGAAGATTTTTTCTGGAAAAATCCTATTTTTCTACTGTACTTAATCTTAAGACAAATAAAAATATTTATCTTTCCAGACCTTATAAACCGTGTTGATATACTCGTCCTGAACCGTACTGACTATATTAATAACATGTCAACTGTTTCTAGGGATCGAACTAGGGATTTTTATTTACTAACAATCTTTATATTTATTAGTATATATATATATATATATATATATATATATATATATACATATATATATACATATATATATATATGTATATATATATATACTAATAAATATAAAGATTGTTAGTAAATAAAAATGTAAATATAAATATATGAATGAAATATTAATAAAAAAAGGGGGAGGGGGATAAGTATGTATAGTGGATTCACCCAAAGCATATAAATGCAGTAGATTTGTAAATAATAAATACTTTTTTATGACAGAAGTAATAGAATTTTTTTTTGTTTGATAACATGAATAAGTTAGCCTAATTAATATGGAGGAAAAAACTGGATCCATTATCCGGAACATTTTTTTGTTATTTTCTTTAGTGGAAGTGGTGTTTGATCAACACTGATGGCGTACCATGATTTAATTTACTGCTTTGTTTTTAAATCTCCGAAACAATGTTTCATGGTAAACAACAAATGATCCCTGAAAACTTCAGACTATTGTTAATTCGAGAAAGCAAGTTGATTCAGCGATTGCAGGAGATTAAATTAACAACATAAATGGGTGATTCCGCTAAGTTAGTCCAGTTAGGTCCGGTAGATACACATGATTCTACCATATTTATTGAAACACAGTTCCAAAAACGTCTGCACAAATGGGTAAAAAGCAGAGTTTCTCCTGTTACTATTTTAAATTTGATCAGGCCTATTGGTTCTATTCATTCCCGTCTCTGTAGTTTGCCTAAAACCCATCAGCTACGTGTACCATTAAGACGCATACTATCAATGATTGTGGGGTTTCAACACAAGTTAGCCGAATGGTCTACAACTATTTTAGAACCCGATTTGAAACATTACAGTTCGTTTTGCATTAAAGACTCATTTCCTGCTAACTTCGTGTAGAACTGTAATTACTCTGACAAATTTATGCATTCGTTTGATATTTCTAGGTTTTTTAGTTGTGTCTGACGTTTGGAGAATATTAATATATGTGCAAACGCCTTATATCACAGTCAACTTGTAGCTCCTCCTATTCTCGAAATTATTTTGATGGAATTAATGAAATTCGTCGCCACTATGTCAGTCCAATTCAGCTTCAATGATATTATGTATAAGCAAATAGATGGTGTGGCAATATATTCTCTTCTCTTAGACTGGCTTTAACAAATACGAGGTGCCTTCAAAAAGTTTGAAGACGTTTTTTTGTACAGGCATTTAAAATTGTCATGCATGACACTACGATCTATGGTAGCACATACAAGACCGTAAACAACATAGTTCTCTCTGAGTCTCTCTCCTCTGATCTTGAGCACATAATACAATGGGGAAAGAGGTGGCTGGTTAATTTTAATGCATCTAAAACCAAGCTTCTATCTTTACATCATCAACACTCTGATGCCCATCTGGCATCAATTGAAATGAATGGCTCTCGTCTTGGGGAGGCTTCAAGTTTTGACAAGCTTCTGGGCTTGACCTTTACTCCTGATCTGAAATGAAACACATATATCAAATCCATTGCCAAGGTCGCTGGAAAAATGTTAGGATTCTTCTACCGCTCAAGTAGATAGCTCACTGCTGATGCAATTCTCTACCTATATAAAAGCCAGGTACAGCCAACGATGAAGTACTGTTGCCACATCTGGGCAGGAGCTGCTAGAAGCAGCTTATCCTGCCTCACTAGAATTCAAAATAGACTTCGTAGCTTAGTGGAGGATGCCCTTTTCTCTTCTCTGCAACCTCTTTCTCACAGAAGAGACATTGCGAGCCTGTCTCTGCTTTATCGTTAATTTCATGGCAAGTGCTCATCTGAGTTTTAATCTATGGTCCTCCCTCGCCAAACTTTGATGAAAAACACTCGTCTAGCTGAAACCACTATCAATAATTTCCCCCACTCTTTATCTGTGCCTAAACCTAAATGTAGATTCCATGAACAAAGCTTCTTTCTTAGAACTGCACGCCTGTGGAACTCTCTTCCGATTTTCTGCTTCCCAGCTGACTATAATCTGACTGTCTTCAAGTCCCAAGTAAACAAGGTCTTGATGAACCGTCCCCCTCAGTAATCCAATTTACAAAATTTCCACTACTTATGTTTACTACACTATAATCACATTGACTAATGTATACCCGTTAACCCTCATCCTTGAGTGGATCCTGGCCTTGATAAGTAGTGATTCCTGTGTAGAAAAAAACTCTTGAAAATTTAGTATGTTATTGCTATACATCTTATGAGATGACTGGCCAATTTTTATGATTTACTATGCACTTTATAAACCTTAGCCCAATTTAACACTACTTACTTAAATGAAACTACCTCCGTTATGATTTAAGACAATTTTTAGTTAACAACACAAAAATAATACATTCTGAAACAACTTAAAAAATGCTCCACGCTATCTTTATAAAAATCCAACAACATACAATAAATCACTGATGTAATGGAATGACCTAACATCCCTTCATAGATGAACTGAACTATACCCTCTCACGTGACTGAGGGAGAAGGAAAAAAGACAGGAGAGAATAAGACAAGATGTTGAGTAACTCTTATGTCACCTGTATTCCCTTGTAAATAAACCCCTTTGTCTTTCACCCATAACCCCGTGTTTCTTGCCATATTCTTATTTAAAGTAAGGATATAACAAATGGCGACAGGATTCGAATTCACAAAAAGGGAACTTTAAGCCAATAATATTGGAAAACGAAGGGAAGAAAATACTGCAACAAAAAAATACTGAAAAAAAGCTAAGAGACACAAAAAGTAAGTTATATATTTTTTTAATTCAGTCTGTTATGATCCTACTGAAAAAAAGAGAGAAATTGATATTTTACGAAGCATTGAAAGGAACAATTTTTGAGAGTGTTCATTTCAAATTTCTTTTGTTTCATATGAAGAAAAAAAATACGGCGGAAAAAAACACGTGCAGGCTGTGTTTCAGTGTCAATTTCGTGTGTGTTGCAAAAACCTTGTCTACAAAAGAATGTTTTTTGTGGTTAAAAAAACTATTCAGTGAATTTATTTAATGTTTTGTGCAGGTACTGTTAACCTTTTGTTTTATTACTGTGTTTAAAAAAATTCTTCAACATGGAACAATTACCTGAGTTTACAAAAACGATTCAATTAGCACTGGCAGCTCAGCAAAGTCAGATGGAATTTTTACAAAAAGAACAGTTAAAACAAAATGACGTATTAGAAACAATATTAATGAAAGAAGAAGAAAAAAAGGACTGTTGGTTCACTCCAGAAGGAATTGCAAATTCGCTGACAGAATTTTTATATGGCTTAACGTTTCCAATATATTATCGTAGATACGAAAATATTTTTTCCAAACGATGTCAGGCCTGGTCGGATCAAGAAAACATTATTTTACTGCTGCAAAAACTGGGTTCCCATGAAAGTACCAAGTATACAAATTTTATACTCCCAAGGTAACCCAAAGATATTTCTTTTAAAGAGATTATAGAAATTTTATCGAACATTTTCGGGGAACGGGATAGCTTATTTAATACTCGTTATAGGTGTTCAAATATTTTGAAACAAAATGATGAAGATTTTATCGCCTATGCTGGGAGAGTAAATGGCTAATGCGAGTTATTTAAGTTGAAAGACTTAAAAGAGGACATGTTTAAATGCTTGATATTTGTGCAAGGGTTAACATCCTCGAAGGATAAAGAGATTCGTTCTAGGATATTATCCATTACGAACCTAGACATAGAAATAATCTTACAGAAAGTTACTGAGGAATGCCAGAAACTGTTAAATTTAAAACAGGATAATACTAGTATCGAAGAGAAAAATGTTGACAAAATACAAAGGATAAAGCAAGGTGACCACTATGTAAAAAAATACTGTAAGACATGTGGAGGAAAGAATCACTTCACAAAAGAGTGCTACTCCAAAAGCAAAATATGCTATAAGTGCGGAGCGTAAAGGACACAAGTCAACAGTATGCAAAAAGGAGAAATACTGTAAGCCTGAAATAAAGACCATTGATTCTAAAAAGTATCCAAGGCTGTAAATGACAAAGTAAGGCTGTAAATGACAAAGTTCTCTCTGATTCTCTCTCCTCTGATCTCGAGTGCGTGGTTCAGTGGGGGAAGACGAGGCTGGTTACCTTTAATGCATCCAAAACCAAACTCCTATCCTTACATCATCAACGCTCTGATACCCATCTGGCATCAATTGGGATGTATGGCTCTCGTCTGGGTGAGGCCCGTGTTTTGACAAGCTTCTGGGTTTGACCTTTACTCCTGATCTGAAATGGAACACGTACATCAAGTCTGTTGCCAAGGTCGCTGGAAAGATGGTGGGATCCTTCTACCGCTTCAGAAGATATCTCACTACTGATGCAATTCTCTGTCTATATAAAAGCCAAGTACATCCAAGGATGGAATACTGTTGCCATATCTGGGCAGGAGCTGCTAAAAACAGCCTATCCTGCCTTGACAGAGTACAAAATAGACTTCGTGGCTTAGTGGGTGATGACCTTTTCTCTACCCTGCAACCTCTCTCCCACAGAAGAGACGTTGCGAGCCTATCCTTGTTTTATCGTTATTTCCATGGCAGCTGCTCGCCTGAACTCCAATCTCTGGTCCCCCCTTGCTAATCTTTCACGAAAAACACCCGTCTAGCTGAATCCACTGTGAAAAATTTCCCCCACTCTTTATCTGTGCCTAAATCAAAACGTGGATTTCATGAACAAAGCTTCTTTCTTAGAACTGCACGCTTGTGGAACTCTGTTCCGTCTGCCTGCTTCCCACCGGACTACAACTTGGATGTCTTCAAGTCCAACGTTAACAAATTCCTAATGAACCGCCCCCTTAAGTAAACACTTCATCAAATCTCCACACTAACGTAATGTACTTGCAATAACCCTTATCCCTGAGTGGCTTCCGGGCCTTGATAAGTGGTGATCACTGTGTAAAAAAAAAAAGAAAAAAAATGTATGGTAAAAAAAGGAAATATATTGAAGTTAGATTGAATGGCCGGAAAATAAACTGTCTTTTGGATACTGGAAGTGACATATCCTTAATTAATAAAACAACATGGAAGAAAATTGGTTCTCCAAAGCTGCAAAACACAAAGAATATTGCCAGAGCAATGTCTGGAAATAGATTAAAATTTAATGATGAATTTTGTACTAATGTGACCCTGAATGAAAAGACGTTAAAAACTAAAATGTATGTGATACCTGGAAAAAATTCTAATCTATTCGGTATAGATTTGATGATACTTTTCAATTTATGGGAGAAACCAATAAACTCATTTTGCAAAAGAGTAAATGTAACAGGATCTGAAAGTTCCAAACTGCGAGGAAGATTTGTTGGGGATTTGAAGAAGGATTTTAAAAATGTATTTTCTGAAGGTCTGGGTTGCTGCACTAAAACGGACGTGAAATTTGAACTGAAAGATGAAGCAAAACCGGTGTTTAAACCCAAAAGGAAGGTTCCGTATTCGGCATTAGAAACAATCGAAGAAATCGAAGTAATAAAAGAAAGGGGACTACTCTGAATGGGCATCACCCATAGTTTATGTAAAAAATAAAAATAAAAAAATCAGGGTATGTGGAGATTTTTCGACGGGACTAAATGAGTCCTTAAAGGATCATAACTATCCACTCCCTACCCCTGAGGAAATACTTTCTAAGTTAAATGGAGGAAAAATTTTCACAAAAATTGACTTGTCAGAAGCATATTTGCAGGTCAAAGTCCACGAAGATTGTTCTAAATACCTGACAATGAATACTCATAAAGGATTATTTTCCCTAAAGCGATTGTCGTTTGGGTTGAAAGTAGCACCAAATTTATTCCAACAAATTATGTATGCCATGGTAGCAGGCTTGGATTTTGCAATGGCTTATTTAGACGACATTTTGATAAGAAGCACAAATGTTGAAGAACATAAAAACCATATTCGTAAAGTATTCGAGAAAATAAAAGACTACAGATCTGAAGTGGCTCTCGAAAAATGTAATTTTGGTATGGACAAGATTGAATATTTGGGACAAATAATTGATTGGAAAGGTAGAAGACCTAACCCAAATAGGACAGAAGCAATTAGAGACATGCCTAGACCAGACAATGTAGTGAAGTTACAGTCATTCTTGGGTCTAGCAAACTACTATAATTCTTATATCCAAAATATGCACGAACTAAGAGCAGCATTAAATGAATTATTAAAGAAGAATAAAAAATGGCTCTGGACAAAAGAATGTGAAGAAGCATTTCAAAAAGTTAAAGATGTTTGTTATCAGATCTAGCGTTAGCACATTACGATCTGAAAAAGGATCTAATTGTAGCGGCAGATGCGAGCGAATACGGTTTATGAGCGGTGCTTCTACACAGAATGAAAGATGGATCTACTAAACCAATTTCTCACGCCTCGAGGGTTTTATTACCTGCTGAAAGAAAGTACAGTCAGATCGAAAAAGAGGGCCTGGCGATTGTGTATGCCGTGAGAAAGTTTCATAGATTCATTCATGGAAGATTTTTCATCTTGGAAACGGACCATAAACCATTACTATTGATTTTTGGTTCGAAAAAAAGGATTCCTAATCATACGGCAAATAGATTACAGAGATGGAGTATTATTTTGCTTACTTACGATTTCAAAATGAAACATCTAGCATCTAGTAAAATTGCACATGCCGAGATGTGTCGAGATTTGTAAAACTGAATTTGAAGAAACTGTTATAGCAGCACTAAAAAAGAAAATGAACTCACAGATATATTAATAAATACTGTTAGAGAACTTTCTGTTACACTCGAGCAAATAAAGAAAGCAGCGAAAACAGATAAATATCTAATAATATAAAAACACAAGTGGAACAAGACGAAAAGAATAGAAAAGGATTAAAAGTGTTTCCATTTTCTATGTGTGATGAAACTCTGATGTACGCAGACAGAGTGGTAATACCGCAAGTGTTACAAAAGAAAATCCTAAAAGAATTCCACATGGGACATTCTGGAATCTCCAGAATGAAGGCCCTAATGAGAGGATTCACATACTGGCCTAGAATGGATGAGGGCATTGAGAAAATGGTGAAATTATGTAGAGGTTGCCAATTAGCACCAAGATCTCCCCCCCACATTCGGACGCAACCTTGGCCTAAAACAGATGTATCCTGGACACGCATCTATATCGATTACGCAGGACCTCTGAAGGGATATTATTACCTAGTAATCGTAGATAGTATGTCAAAATGACCAGAAATTTTTAAATACAAACACCCTACAGCAGCAAACACAATAAAAGTGCTGGACGAGGTATTTAGTCGGTTCGGAGTTCCGAAAACAATTGTTAGTGATAATGTCACTATGTTCACAAGTCAAGAATTCAAGCAATACTGTGAGGCACTGGCCATTGGACACATTACAATAAGAATAATAACATCAACACAAAATTATCCCCAGCTGAAATTATGTTTGCCAGGAAGGTACGTTCGGTGTTCGATCGGTTAACCCAAAGAGAAAATTAAAAAAAAAAGTATCACGGATAATGTAAGGTACAAGACTTACAATGACGGGGATAAAGTTTTCTTCAAAAATTATCGGGCAGGGAAGAGTTTTTGGGAAGAAGGCATCAAGAAGAATTGGGAGAATGGTTTACATTATAAAAGGGCAGACTTTTTTCCACAAAAAACATATTAACCAACTGAAACTCTGATACATAGAAACAGTCAGAAATCAAGAGTTACCAATGGAAGTGCTATATGTCACTTTCCATACACAATCTCCAAACAAGGAAGTACCAGTAACTCAGAAATCCAGTCACTCTCCAAAAGTAAAAAAAAATCGTCAAACACAAATGGTGAGGAGAAGTGAAAGGAAAAGGAAAAGGACTGAAATTCTTGGACAAAGTCTAAAAAGGAAAAAATGGTAGAAGCAAAATTTTATGGAAGATTTTAGCTTGGGAGGAAGGTAATGTAATGGAATAACATAACATCCCTTCATAGATGAACTGAACTATACCCTCTCACGTGACTGAGGGAGAAGGAAAAAAGACAGGAGAGAATAAGACAAGATGTCGAGTAACTCTTATGTCACCTGTATTCCCTTGTAAATAAACCCCTTTGTCTTTCACCCATAACCCTGTGTTTCTTGCTGTATTCTTATTTAAAGTAAGGATATAACACATACATACATACATACATACATACATACATACATACATACATACATACATACATACATACATACATGTATTTAAGGTGAGATTTATATTATAGACTAGCCTGGGTTTAACTTTTATTTAAAGTAAGAATATAACGATAACATTAAGTATGAAACCAATAACATTTTTAAATATTAAGCAAGACCTCTTTTCGTTATTGTGTGTTTTCTCGTACCCTTTCTTTTGGCGGACTACTCCACTACAAACGTATGAAGAAGACGATGAATAGCGAGTATCCGAGTATCGCAGAGAAGAGTTCTTTCGCCATTGAGAATCGCACGTGAAGTTCAAATTTATAGAATAAAATTTGATATCATTTGAATGTGCGCATTTAAAAAAATATTCTCTTACTTGGCGAAGAAATGAGATATAAAACAAAACAAGAGAAGACAGGAAACGAGAAATACAATCTTAATCATCTCTTTTGTAAATTTCTATTGATTTTTAACGTCTGTCTGGCGTGAGGAATGCGAGGGAAGTGTGACGAGGAGAAAGAGTTGATTCGGTGAACGAGTCAGTGTTTGAAAAATACTGGCGACGCCTTAATAATCGGATTAATTAAAAGGTGAGAGCGTCGTCTTAATACAATGAATTGAATTTCAGAAAATAAAAAGAAAACTTGGCCGTCCCCTTTTAGTTGAGTGCGGGAGAATTTTTCACACACACACACACACACACACACACACACACACACACACACACACACACACACACACACACACACACACACATGCATGACATATATGTGCGTGTATATATGTATGTATGTACGTACGTACGTACGTACGTATGTGCATATGTGCAAATTTATAGATAGGAAGGTGTGTGAATGCACATAAACACATGCACACACACACACATACATATATATCCGTTTATGCATGTATAAGTGTATATATATGTGTACGTATGTTCATATTCATAGGTGTCTGTGTAAATGCACATAAACGCACATACTCGCATACCCATACAATATATTATTTATATATATATATATATTTATATATATATATAGTGAGTGTATTTGTTTAACGGCATTTCAACCTCTAAGAGTCATTTAATGCCATATTTCCTACATATATATATATATATATATATATATATATATATATCTGTTTATATATATATATCCGTTTATATATATATATATATATATATAAAATATATATTATATATATATAAAATAAAAATCTTGATATTGAAAATACATTCAAATTTTCACTCCTTGTCGAATAATTAAAATTTTGTACACCTTACTTACAGGTTTATAAAGCTTTTTGAAAATTTAAATAAATTTTCAATATCAAGATTTTTATTTTATATTTAAGCTCTATCTCTTTGTTAGATCTATTGAGCTTTTACATCTGGTTTTGATTATTATATAAATATTTATATAATATTTATATTCATTCTTTGTTTTATCTGTGAAGCAAATATTACCCTACTACTATTCATGTACACACACACACACACACACACACACACACACACACACACACACACACACACACACACACACACACACACACACACACACACACACACACACACACATATATATAAGTGAGTATGTGTGTGGGTGTGAGAGGACATTTCCTACCATATATACTCAACGGATTTTTGATCTTTGAAATTTAGCATATGTATGATATTCAGATTTGTGGAAAATGTTTTAATCCGTTTTCATCCAGAAAAAAAAGTGCTGTCAAAATTGAAAAATTTGTACGTGGTTCATCGGATTTTTATCTGTTTTATAACTGTCTCACGAATGAATTATCTTAAAAATAAGTAGGCTTGAAAACATTTTTCAAATCCGTGTCAAGCCAGCCTAATGGTTATCGTACTTAACTCTCTGTCTTTAGGTTTTGATTTCAATCTCAGCCCGAGTATTTTCCTGTTTTTTATACTTACAATAAGTGAACTGTTTAGAAAGAAAACATAATACTCGCATGCATATGTCTCAGTTTCTGTATGAATTAAAGTATAATATGTATGAGTATTTTATGACCGAGCAACGCTGGCCGGTCTGCTAGTGTGTGTGTGTGTGTGTGTGTGTGTGTGTGTGTGTGTGTGCGCGTGTGGCTCTTCATATCTCGGCGATGGAAGTGGACCGTGGAATTTAACCTTCCACAGATTTTTACGCCACTATTTGCGTCTCATTCTAATTTCTTTTAGCCTTTCAAGACATAACTTCAACGCTGCAGAAATTTCACGCAAGATACATAGATCTATATGATTTGGATTTGACAATTTTACAAATACACATTCCCCCGGCTGGGTTTACGGATAACACCATCGGATTTACACTTACCATTCAAGTTCTAACCATCCACATTGGTTTGGAGTTTGTTACAGTTTTATTTTTCATCTGCCTTTCTGTGAAATAAAGAATGAATATCCTTGTGGATCTATATTGCTCTATATTATATTTGTTAACGTTACATTTATCATATTCTGAAGTTTTCAAACTATGTGCTAACCATCAAAATTATGGATGTGTACATTACCTGGGAAACGCAGATCATTACAAGTGTACATTCCAACCTCAATCACATAAAAAATCCCTCTTAATATTATATATCTAACTTTTAAACAACAACCTAATCTTTTTTTTTTTCAGGTAAGCATTTAACTGTGAAAAATGAACATTTAAAAGGCAAATAGTTGTCTCATTGAATTATTGCAAATTCACAGGCATGAAACAATTGGTATGAGAAAATCTATGCATGAAGTAAAATTATCTTATAATGATGCTCATCTCCAATTGACAATAATAACATTGGACTCATTATTTACTACAAGAAATCTTTTTTTTTTGTACTCTCATTTTTCACCCCAAACAAGGCATATTGCCACTTGAAACGTGCGGAGATACTATTTGAGATCCTGTCTAACTGGAAACTGTGTGGAGTTGAGCAGCGAGATATCTATTCACATTACATTTAAACTTCTGCAGTTTAGTACAATCAGAAAAGCAGTAAACAGAGGCGAATTCCAAAGTCGAAAAGTTTAAGGACCTCAACAGTGAAGGAGTAGGATTTTGCTGCTTGTCCGGTTAGTCAGGGCTATATACGCCGAGAAGGTACACGTGTTGTAAGTTCATCAGAGCACATTCCATTAAAATACTTGTAAAACAGGCACAGGAATGAGACATTGCAGCGACAATGTGGGACTTATAAAAATCAAGTCACTTTCTTAGACTTTGTCTAAGAATTAGAGATTATTGGTAGATGCACCATTCCAGATGTGGCAACAGTATTCCATGCATAAAACCTTGTAGCAAAAAAAAAAAACCCCAAAACTAAAAAAAAACAAGAAACTTTCCCTAACCCATAAAACAAGAAAAAATGGCGGTAATTAAGACGTCCTGGAATTTTAATTGTTTTTAAATTTTTGATGCCCAAGTTCATATTCGCGTTCTTAACCGCCGTTTAGAATTCTCGTTTCTCCAGCTTTTTTGTTCATTTTTTGTTACTTGAAGATGATTCGACGAAAAACTGGAAACGTTTGTGATACATATGGAGCATAAATTATTTTCTTTTGATTTTAACACGAAAAACTATTAGAAAAATTGGAAAAAACCCCGGTTTAATCAAGCTGAATGATTTTGTCCTTTTAACAATGTTTTCTTAAATGAGAAAATGATACCTAAATACACGCACGTGCGCGCACATACACACATATGCGTGTGTGTGCCTTTGCATTGGCTTACTGTGACGCATTACTCTACTAGCTATTAAGTCACATTGAATCGGATCTAGATTATTAGTGCCCTGGTTATTAGTGTCTCGGGCATAAGTGCCCAATGTCTTTAATATACCTTTTCATTTGTGTATTTTTCATTTGTATACCAGTAACATAAAGGGAGAATACCCACAAGAATTCATAAAAAATTAGAAAGCTCCTAGCGCTTTCGATTTATTCTTAAATCATCGAAATAATGTCAAATAAATTTGACTTTATTAGAGTGCATGGAGTAAAAGTGGATTATGCAGATTATCATAAATCCTGCTAGAATTGATTATAATAAATAACAATAAATATGTAAATACTAGTTCTGTTCTGGGTGATTAAATAACGGTTTCCCCCTTCTTTGCCTTAAGCTGCTCCCTTTGTTCCCTTGTATCGTTGGCCATCCTTTATTTCAGCAGCTCAGTAAGTTACAATCACAAGCAGGGAGAGATCGGTAACTACTGTTACTGTTGCAATGCTTAACATCGTAGTGGTTTAAAGAGTAGTGGCTGATATGAACTTTTCATTTTAGGCTGGGTGTCACTGTTCTATTCTAAGGTGGGATCAAAACCTCCACAAAACAGACATTACCAATACACAAATAAAAAGGTACACTAAAGACATAGAACACCTAAGACCTAGGACACATCACCGGAACACTAATGACCGGTCACCAATTTAACCAATGGTAAGAACCAATCTCTCCTACCCCACCTCAGTCGGCTTTTTATCTCAGTACCAAACCCAAGTATAAGTCATTTTTTAAATGATATTTTTCCTGTTGACTAAGGAATGGCTAATTCATCCTCTGCAGTTCTTGGAGGTCCACTCTCACAGGCCATTGTCGCCCATCTTTCGAGTTTACTGTTTGCTGTCTGAGACGGAGAACACTGGGTGGGGGGTACCTAAGCAATTTTTAATGGGCCAGAATTCTCCCCCTTTACTGGCGCTAGCTTAATGCTCTCCCACTCTCCGATTTTGTGTCACATCTTCTTAAGGTGGAAGTAAAATCTCTCCTACCTCCTACCTCTCCTACTCCAACGATCTGTGAGTTTTAATTAATCTAATCCTTATAGTCTTGATAAGTCAATTTGCTAAGAAAAAAAAACTGATATAAAAACACGTGATCAGGTATTTAACTATCGCATGACACACATCTTCGTCGAACGCCAGATGGTTCAGAGGAAATTAAATTAAACCCCGGAAGAACCGGAGGAAATAAACAACCAAGCCTGCATGAGTGGCAGAAAAGAGGGAATATGTGAGAAGTTTATGATTGTATTTGCTGAGAAAAAATGCAATGATGTGCGCTGTTCGTTCATTGGACACAGGCACACAACACGATACAGGTGTGTACACCGAACCAGCCCCAGGGAATTGGCTTTTCTGTGCTAGGCTTGCGTTCTGCTGATTGTGACCGTCGAAGCTGCTCTAATCTCTTCCGTATCGTTCGAACAGATCTAACGGTGAAACACAAAATAAATGTGTAATGGCGCATTTGTTGAACACTCGCTGTGCGATGTTGACCGATAGTAAAATACGCTTAAATATGATAATTTTAATTCATGCGAATTTCATATTTAGAATTAATTCTCTATCGATTATTATATTGTACGCATGATACAGTAGTGATTCATAGTAAAAAAAATGACTTAGTTGCGATCAACTTGATCGAAAACAAAAACATGAAGTTCTCCATCCAGCCTTATTCGTTACTATCTGTACTATATCATAATCCATGTAAAAAACTAAAAAAAATAACGTTTTAAAAATGTATAAATGCATATTTATATATGCGTAGAGAAGCATTTTAAGTAGAGTTACACTTGCCAAGCTCTAATTTTTAAAAGAATCTCAACCCCTTTGCAGCTATTTGTACCGGTTTAAAATCAAATCGAATTTGTTCTACAGATCAAAATCCCCATATATTAAGTTTCAAGTTTGTAGACCAAAAGTTCACAATAGTTTGGTAGAGACAGTTTCTCATATAGACAAACAAGCAGACGGACTAGGTCTCTCTCTCTCTCTCTTTCTCTCTCTCTCTCTATATATATACATATATATATATATATATATATATATACGTGTGTGTGTGTGTAAACTTAAATATGATATTTGATTTATGTAGATTTCGTATTTATTATTACAGACCTAATTCTCTATTGATTATTATATTGTACCCAATATATAGTATGTTTGTCATCAGCTAAAATTAAAACTAAATCATTTGGCTCACTAGCAGTATTCGCTATGATATGACCTAAAAACACACAGTATCCAAGCTTTACGAATTAATGCAGTTAAACGTATAGATGTATATTTGCGCATGCGTATAGGATACACATTATCCTGACTTAGTCCTGGCAAGCTCCAATTTTGACAATTTAGCAGCTATTTTCTCCGGTTAAAAACGAAATTGAATTTATTCCACAGGTCCAAATACCCCATATACAAATCTCAAGTCTGTAAACCAAAAATTAACAGAGTAGTTTGGTAGAGACCGTTCAACGCATATATATATATATATATATATATATATATATATATATATATATATATATATAAGTAATAGACGTCACGATATTGTAGAATTAAATTCAAAATATTTTATTCGAAACAGGGAATACAAGAAAAAGTGAGAAAAACTCCTTATTCCATGGAGTTTCGAAGATAGGTTCTTCTCCTCAGAGGAAAAAACTTTAGCAAAGGGAATATATAGATAAAAATCTAATTTTTTGGTGAGCGAAATTTTTGAAGACGGTAGTTATAAAAGTTTTTGAAGGGAAGTAAAAGTTTATAGGAAAATAAAAAATACTCAGCAATGTCCAATAATTAGTGTTGCAGAAATCCAGTGGGAATATGAGGTTCGTATTAGGTAGAGCCAATAAAAAATTTTAAGGGGTGTTCTTTGGAGTCTCTTAAAAATATCCAGGGATGAAGGAAAAAATGACATTCAGAATATGATTTCAAATGATCTGAAATAACTGCCAGGGGGACTTGATTCCAAATATTTCTCATTGTTATATATCCCCTCTTTTAGAAATATGGTAGGATTATGATTATCTCAAGTATCAAATAATCTTTATGCACAGTGAAATTACTTAATGTATGAAAACTAAACAGAACAGATATAACATATGAGAAATATTTAGAATCAAGTCTCCCCTTGCTGTTATGTAAGATCATTTGATACCATAGTAGCAAGTTTTTGTTTCCCCTCCATCAAGGCCAGAGGTTTTGTGTGTGTGTGTGTGTATATATATATATATATATATATATATATATATATATATATATATATATATATACTTGTAGCCAAATTTAATATTGAAATGCTCATATGTTTCCTTCTATGGAACGAAACTACATGAAAATTTGCAGGATTTTGAAGATTATAATACTATTCTATGGTTAAAATTTTATGACAATTAGTAAAAAGGGATCTATATTTTCAAACCAATAAAATATACCCAAATTTGCAGACATTTGTATATATAGTGTAACATATATACTAGCTGGGCCCGTTTACCAGCGTTACTCAGTGGTAGCATGCGCCCCTCCCCGTATAAAAAAAATTAAAGTCGGCTGTTCTTGTTGCTGCCCAAATCCCAACTTCCTTATATCAAAACGGTTTTCGGAATAGACACACCAAACCTCCCTGTGTTAAGAACGGCTTTCGGAACAGACACCCCATTTTGTGAGTGGGGATTGGGTTGTCCAAAAATTTGACTGAAATGCAACTTTGATAATTGCTCTCAGGATTCTCACCGCAAATGCTATGAACGAACAGCAAAATTTGGGGGTTGCAGCATCGGTCAGCATACTAATATGGTGGACAGGGTATTGTTCAGGATATGGTATTTTTGTTGCCAAGACTGGAGTTTAGATAGCAAAATACTATCGAACCCTCTGTCACTTAAGAGGAACTAAATTCCTGTAGTCATTTGTACGTTACCATGTAAACATGTAAACG
>NC_136492.1:138537018-138547018 GCF_053919585.1 Euprymna scolopes | reverse complement strand
TACACAATAAATAAATAAATAAAAATATATACATACATATACAAATAGATATACATACACATACATACACTAGTACATATATTAACATACATACATACATGATGATTGCAACGTCTTGTCAGACGAGTGCCACTCCCTCAGACATTTAAAATCCATGAGCCCAAATGCCTGAGGGAGTATCTATACAAATATGATGTTACAGAGTCTTAGCTTTGTACGACAGCTAAGTCTCTCTCTCGGTTCAAAATGTTGAGATCCAGCAACAAGCAAGAGCAAGATAGCCAGCAACAAATTAAACTGCAGACCAGCTTAATGAGGGTACTGGTCCTCCGCTTTATGGTTTTTTAAATCAGAGATTTGCTTCTTCTAGAAAGGTTGCCTTCACCACGGCTTACGGGAGCCCTCTCTACCCCAATACACACACACACACACACACACACACACACACACACACACACACACACACACACACACACACACACACACACACACACGCACACACACACACACACACAAATATACACGGTGCTAGTTGGCCGTTGACTCAGAAAAAGAGTTCATTCGCCCTTTCAGTGACTGAGGGAGACATACATACATACATACATACATACATACATACATATATTGAATGATGGCAGATCAATTATTACATGCTTCCAGCATTTCAGGGCTGCACATGTGACAATTTTTCCATCGCCACGGACAATTTTTTATAGACAAATGCCTGAGGAAGTATCTATACAAAGATGATGTTACAGAGTTTTAGCTTTGTACGACAGGTAAGTGTCTCTCGGTTCAAAATGTTGAGATCCAGCAACCAGCATGAGCAAGATCACATACATACATACATACATACATACATACATACATACATACATGATTGCAACGTCTTGTCAGACGAGTGCCACTCCCTCAGGCACTTAAAGTCCATGAGCCTAAAAATGACTTCCATTGCCACAGGACCATTTTTATAGACAAATGCCTGAGCGAGTATCTATACACAGATGATGTTACAGAGTCTTAGCTTTGTACGACAGCTAAGTCTCTCTCTCGGTTCAAAGTGTTGAGATCCAGCAACAAGCAAGAGCAAGATAGCCAGCAACAAGTTAAACTGCAGACCAGCTTAATGAGGGTACTGGTCTCCCGCTTTATGTGTTTTTTAAATCAGAGATTTGCTTCTCCTAGAAAGATTGCCTTCACCACGACTTACGGGAGCCCTCTCCACCCCAACACACACATGCATACACAGAAACACACACGGTGCTAGTTGGCCGTTGATCCCGAAAAAGGGTTCATTCGCCCTTTGGAAGGTCTTGTTTTTAATTCTTCAGGGAGACTAGCCGCCCTCCTCACATAGGGTTACATGGTACCAGTAGCATATGACATGACCTGACTGCAATATATACATACATACATGCATACATACATACATCCACACCAGACCTTGACCACCCCCAACATACATACATACATGATGATGATGATGATTGCAACGTCTTGTCAGACGAGTGCCACTCCCTCAGACATTTAAAATCCATGAGCCCAAATGCCTGAGGGAGTATCTATACAAATATGATGTTACAGAGTCTTAGCTTTGTACGACAGCTAAGTCTCTCTCTCGGTTCAAAATGTTGAGATCCAGCAACAAGCAAGAGCAAGATAGCCAGCAACAAATTAAACTGCAGACCAGCTTAATGCGGGTAATGGTCTTCCGCTTTATGGTTTTTTAAATTAGAGATTTGCTTCTCCTAGAAAGATTGCCTTCACCACGGCTTATGGGAGCCCTCTCCACCCCAATACACATACACACACACACACACACACACAAATATACACGGTGCTAGTTGGCCGTTGAGCCAGAAAAAGAGTTCATTCGCCCTTTGGAAGGTCTTGTTTTTAATCCTTTAGGGAGACTAGCAGCCCTCCTCACCAAACAAGTCTGGTTGGGGAACCAGTTTAGTCGCCGGTGACCCGACCATGAGGCAGGTAGTACTGGGTTACATGGTACCAGTAGCACATGACATGACCTGACATACATACATAAACACACACATCTTTATACATCTTTATAAAGGCTGACATGTTGATATATATGTTTATATGTTTGTACATAATTCGGATCAGTTAGGGTTGAAGGACCCCAGCAGGGGGGGGGGCAGGAGGAACAGCTTTTGCTTGACATCAGTTGACCTTCATCTTCACACATGCACATCATTCTGTAAACAAATATGGAAACCCAAATTTATTTTTTTATGTAGGCTGGGTTTGATTGTTTTACAAAACGGTTTAATAAAACTATTTAAGCCAAACTTTCTAATAAATAAATGAAGTATATAATTATTTTTTGGCAGGGAGAAGAAACATTCATTTTTTTCATGTCGGTATAAAACATTTTTTGGGAACAGGATTTTCCCTACAATAAAAACCGACGTTAGAGTTTAGGATTTAGGACGCCCATATTTCCTGTCCTCAGGTATGAGAAATCCTTCTAGACTAAGGCAATTTATACATAATTAATTATCCACCCTGATTTTTTCGAAATTTTAATAATATTAGCCATTAATTAATAAATATTCCCTAATTTTCAGTTTATTGGCTTTAGAAGACTTTAAATGGGTACAATCTCCTATTTGAAAATTCAAATATACCAAATTTATAATTGAATTTGATTTAAGCAAGATTCCATAAATATCAGTTTCTTCTTAAGATCACTTAATCTTAAACTTTAGATTTGCGATATTTTCTAGAATCAAAATTGATTGCATGGATTTTATTAAAATCAAAATGAGGACAAAACGGGTTAGTATCATCACAATTTGATCTTAATCTTCATAAGGGGATATAAAACGTGGTCCAAAATGGCGTCTCCTCCCACTAGTATGACTGATAATTATCCACTTCATTTCGTTGCCAAATCTACAATGACAACAATATTTCCAAAAATGAAGAGTGCAATAATTACGGCATATACAGGCGTATAAAGGTTTTGCATGTTTCTATTGCCCTATTTTCATCTCTATTATATTTTTTCCTATTTCTATTTTGAAACTTTTCTCCATTTTCTATAGTCCTATGCCTTAACTCCCCATGCATTCTTCTATAAGAATACACCCAGTTTTATCTACACCGCCCCCCTCCTCTGGCCTCACCCCCTCAGTTATATAACTGCTATACCATCTTTCTATTTTTGTTTTGTTTTTTCTTCATCCTTTATATTTTATATTTCTTTAACTTTTTTCAAAATTATGAACACACAGCATTTTTTCATTTTTTCTCTTTTTCTTTTTATCTCTTTTTTTTTACTTCCGTTTCCGTTGTAATTTATTTCCGCTATGTTTTTGAAAACTTTGTTTTTCGTTATTACTTAAAACCGTAATTCACGGCCATGGGAGTTCTTATGCAGACTAACCGTAATTCACGGCCGTGAGAGTTGTTATGCATAACTGAAAAAAAAAACTTTATCGATTCGAAATAATCTTTATTCCTCTGCTGCTTGCATACAGATTTTTCTACAAACCTGGATTACACACATTTTGGATTATTGCACATATTTTGGATTTTTATTTGAATCTACTTGTTTTCTTCTGATGGGAAAATTGTCTCCTGTCATTATTTTGTATTGAAAATACTTAACGTCTCCATATCATTTTATCTGCTTTTTTATTTCTTGACTTTTAATTCATCCTTTTATTTGTAAAATTTTTTCCCCATTTTATGATTTTTTTTTCATTTATAACTAGTTTTCATATAATGCTGTTTGAATTAATGCCAGTACGAGCAAATTCATAGCTTCGCTATAATATTAATTTGCTAACATCTTTCCTCCGATGAGAAGAACACATTTCTTTGAAACTCTGTAGATTAAAGAAATTTTAATATATCTAATTTGAGTATCCTGTCGAACAATAAATTCATGTACAATATAATTTACAGTCTTAAATTTGTCTTCTTTTGTAATAAGCTTTATTTCCTATCTTGGTTGCATTAAGCTTTTTCATTTGGTTGCGATTACTAAATAAATATTAATATTTATATTTATTTTAAGTTTACTGAAACTTTTAGCTTATAAACATAATCTCTATTGTTTTATAATATATATATATATATATATATATATATATATATATATATATATATATATATATATATATATATATATATATATATTAGTGGCCTGGTAAGGCCATAGGGAAGACAACCAAGCAAAGAAAAACCCGAAGCAAAATTCATTCTAAGCAACAAAACTGAAGCTGCCCTGCCAGGACACTATATATACAAACGTGGGCAAATTTGGGCATATTGTATTGGTTTGAAAATATAAGTTCTTTTTTACCAATTGTCATAAATTTTCAACCATGGAATAGTATTTTAATCTTCAGGAAAGTCTGCAGTTTTCCATTACTTTAATATACGTTACAAAGATTCAAGTTTTCCATTACTTTAATATATGTTACAAAGATTCAAGTTTTCCATTACTTTAATATATGTTACAAAGATTCAAGTTTTCCATTACTTTAATATACGTTACAAAGATTCAAGTTTTCCATTACTTTAACATACGTTACAAAGATTCAAGTTTTCCACTACTTTAATACACGTTACAAAGATTTAAAATGAAGATATAATGATACTAAACCTTATGTTTATATTTATTTTAAAAATCCATTATATGATTTCCATTTTAGAAAATTCAAGGCTTAAGCTTAAAAATAAATTTAAATTCATGGAATTTTACATGATTTGTATCTAATGACTGAATGAAATTCCATGCAAATATGAAATATTTCGATTTTTAAATGAAAGATTGTAACTAAATAAATTTTTAAATTTCTCTTTAAATGACTTAAAAGAAACTTTAATTCGCGGAATATTTATTAATTGATATTTAATATCGACTGTGAAAAATTTGTTAAAATCAGAAAAATCTGAATTTTAATGAAGGGCTTCCAATCTCTTTTTTAAACCTTTTGCACAAAATTGAATGAAACAAAATATAGTTTGACTTTTGTCCTCCCACACCTACCAATTGTGTTTCAAAATTCATCTTGATGGATTAATTAGTTAGTTTGCATACAAATATATAAACGTATGCATTATTTTATGAAGACAAAAATAAGAAATATGAAATTTAATAAAATTATATAACCATGCTTTGAATATTAAATAATTTGTTTTGTAATGTGACCGTTACGCTTGAACCATGTGCATTATAGTTCAAAGCCCTATCGGACCACATGCAACCTGGTACCATCGAAAAGGCATAAATAAACAAAAATAAATAAATCCGATTCAGCTTTTATTCCTGTTTTAACAAAAGGCATTTATTACCATTACTTTCCAAACAATGCTTCTTGTTTTTTTCTACTCATTTCGTCTGATATGAGATTAACAAAACCCTGCCACCTCAACACTAGTCGCCACAAGTCCATCTCACCTACATTTTTTTTTCTACTCCACTAGACGCCGGCCGTGGCCAGCCATTTCTTGTCTTTGACTTTACATGTCCATCTTTTTTGATACGCACGTTGCTTCTTTCTCTGATCACGCACTGTCCTTTTTGCTTTCTTTTTCTTGCCGCGCAAGCTCAAACACACTTCCTGATTTGCATATGTGCTTTTTCGGCTACTGCTGCTAATATCTTCGCAAGCCAACTATCTTGCAGCTCTTGCTGATATTTTTCCCACGCACTCACACGCCCTCTGTTACAGTTTGGGTGTGATGCTAAGACTCATTTCACTGTAAATAATTATAAATAATTGAAGCAACTATAGTCAAAGGCGAACCAAAGGCTCCATTATTATTGAACACTACCCAGAGATGTAGTGTGGATGACCCGTATTTTCCCTTAATCGTTCCACTTAATGTTGATTCTCTTATGCTGATTGTTACATTCAGTATCACTTTTTGAGATTGGCATGAATCGGCCGGAGATTGAACCATGGACTTCTGGTTGGTTAAAGATCACTCTAACCATTACGCCCATAAACTAGTAAATTGCCTAAGCATCAATTATAATTAAATCTACCAAATGATTTAAAATAAATATATAAATAAACACCACACCAGAAGTATATAGTTTAAACCGAGGACAAAGAAAATGACCAACAATTCTAACAGATTTTTAAGGGAAATAACTCATGTTGGAAAACGTTTGTAAGTTTTGACATTAATTCTTTATATTTATTTTTCCCCCACAACAATAAGAAAGAACACACTACCCCCGTCTCTCTCTATTTCTTTCTTTCTCTCTATCCATCTATCTTTATCTCTCTCTCTCTCTCTCTATATATATATATATATATATATATATATATATATATATATATATATACATATATATATATATATGTATATATATATATATATATACATATATATATATATATATAAAGAGAGGGAGAGAGATTAGAAACATTCTCTCTCTCTCTCTCTCTCTATATATATATATATATATATATATATATGCATATATATATATATATACATACATATATATATATATATATACATATATATATATATATATATATATATATACAGTAAGGTACAATTTTTTTTTTATTCAAATATTATTTGCCTACATATTTGCCGATATTTCGGTCACAGCTTATAAATAACTGGATATCCTCGAGTTATTTTTTTAATACGCTTACATGAAGTTGCATTTAGGTAGTAAGACAAAATACTCTCTCTCTCTCTCTCTTTCTCTCTCTCTCACCCTCTCTCTCAATATATATACAGGGTGTCCGTAAAGTTACTATACAGTCTTACAAGTTACTATACAGACACCCTGTAATATATTAACAGTACAGTAAGATATTGTATTAAAATATTTATTTGTAACAAAAGAAATAAAGAGAAATAACACCTTTATGTTTATAAAAATCTGGCATGCTTGATTAAATAAACCTGTAAAAAAAATAAATATTAACTATTAATACAAATATAATACAATAAAACAATAAGACTGTATAGTAACTTTACGGACACCCTGTATATATATATATATATATATATATATATATATATATATATATATATATGTATAAATATATGTATATATATATGTATATATATATATATATATATATATATATATATATGGAAAAATGAAAAAAAAATTATTTTCATATTCATCGATGTTTCACTTTTATTACAAGACTTCATGAGGATGATTGGTTTTTAAGAAATAAAATTAAGTATATATCTTCACATCAATCATCCCAAGGTAGTCTTGAAATAAAGATGAAACATTGATGGATATGAATAAATACATTGTTTTTTTCTTTTTCATTAATTAAAATATGTTAGAATATTATATCCATAATTTCGTCATACACACACAAACACACGCACACACATATTTATACAAATTATCTATTTAAAAACTGCATATCACAGTTTCGTACGATCAAGCTAATTATTTATGCTGAACACATAAACACACGCACACATATATAATTGTTAAACTTACAAACTTGCGATTATTCATCTCACAAATAACGTATCGTTTATATATATAACATATATAGTGATAGAACGATTGCAATATGTTTCCTGATTCCGATACAATTACCGATTCCTTACTAAATTCCCAATTCCGATACAATTACCGATTCCGATTCTTTATAAATCTCTAAATGTTATTTTTTCCGATTACTGTAAAAACACATTTTAACTTTGAAAATATATTTTATTTTTATTACATTTTCACCCCAAACAAGGAACATTGCCACTTTGATGTATTGGGCTACTATTAGGGACCTAAGTTGCAGAGGTACTATGTAGGGAGTTTAGCAGCAAGATACCTGTTCACATTACACTTGAACTTCTGTATGTCGGTGTACAGTTAAAGAAGCAGGAAACCGGGAGAGAAATCCAAAATCTTGCAGTTCTAGGGAAGAAGCTATTAGAGTAAAAGGCTTTCTTACCTCTCGGGATTTCGACTGTATAGGGGTGGGACTTCGCTGCTTGTCGGGTTTGTCAGGCGTATTTTCGTCGAGGGGTACAGGGGCTTGTAGTTCGTCAAAGCATCCACCATTGAAATACTTGTAAAACAGGCAGACATTTCGCATTTAGATGACAGTTCAAAACCAATTAGATTGGTGACCCTCTTTTGGACCCTGCCCAGGAGTGAGAGACTAGTAGCAGATACACCATCCCAAAGGTGACAGCCGTACTTCATACATGGGCGAATGGTAGCTTTGCAGAGGTACAGGATACTTTCAGGCATAAGTAACTTTCTAGCACAATAGAGAGAGCCCACCTTCTTTGCAGCAGTCTTAGCAATAATCTCGATGTATCTATTCCAACTCATGTTTCCTGTGAATGTTAAGCCAAGGAACTTGAACGAAGTGCTTTCAGGTAAAATATCTCTAGCCATAGCTATTGGTGGTGGGTAAGGTTTCATGAAATTATTAAAGGAAAGAAGCTTTCTCTTGGCAGCATTGAACGTTACCATCCATTTTTGACCCCATTCCACTACACTGAAGGTCTTTCTCATGAGTTTTCGCCACGTGCCTGCTCTAGAGCATGGAGTCGTCGGCAAATATTAACATCACAGAGACAATTTTATCAGGTAAGTCATTTATAAATATCAGAAATAATAAAGGTCCAAGGATCGATCCCTGAGATACACCTGCATTTACATCAAATTTTTTGGACTTACGCCCACTGAGGACAACCTGGATTCTTCTCTCATTTAAGAAAGGTCGTCCAGTAATACCATAGGATTTCATTTTCATGAGAAGACCATTGCCCCATACCTTGTCAAAAGACTTAGATATATCTAAGGCTTCTGCCCTCCCCTCTCCTGCCTTATCTAGTGCTTGGCATAAACGTTAATGGGTCAGTTCTTTTGCCAGAGTTTCTGTAAACTGGCACCACAGCCGGGATGAGGTCATGTCCATATGCTTTTGAGGTGTCTAGGTTTTTTTATATTATGTACTTGGGAAGGCGTTAATCTTCAGCTCATCTACCATGGTTTCTGTTTGCAGAGGAAAATCAGGGAGGGAATGGCTTGCTGGGTCGAAGGTAGAGTTTGAGGCAAACTGATAGGCAAGTATGTTAACTTTCTCAGTTGCTGTGCAAACAACCTCATGATTGTTGGATAGTGAGGGTATTGTCGATTGCCCATTGTAGATTTTCCAGAAATCACGAGTTCCTAATTTCTGCGCTTCAATGCATTTCCTGGTGGTTTCAGTATATTCACTATATTTTTTCAAACATGAAAATACACTCGTGGGGATGATCTATAGATTTTAGTTTGACTGGTAGTTTAAAATCAATAAATGTTTATTGTTTTATTATTACTAGCAGGTGTAGAAGATTTTGTTTTAAATAAAATCAAATAAAAAAGCGATAATTAAAGTGTTAAGTGTTGAGACATTATGTTGAACAAAGATGATTGTAGTAAATCAAATCGGCGAAGAATCAATGCAGTCACGATCTCGAGTGTTGAGTAATCCTTAATAAAAAGATTGCGGTGAAGAATCAATGCAGTCACGATTCAGTCGTTTCAAGACGGAGGTTGATAGCGAATTGAATTGAATCCAAAATTTGATATTTTCATGATAAAGTTGGAGGCTTCTGATTAGTAGATTGTCCTAACCGTAATTTATAAATATTCCGATACCCCAAAAAGTTCTGATTTTTCCGATTCCTGATTCCGATTCTGATTAATCGCTTCAACACTAATATATATATATATATATATATATATATATATATATATATATATATAATTTTTTTGTTTACAGAAAGTTTTTAAATGAGACAAGTCATTGGTACCGTCGGTTTTAAACCCGATAATTAGGACCGTTTTCTTCAACTAGTACTCATCTATTTTATAACCGGAAGTGGAAATATACATACATCACGAGTTCACATTTAACTCTCGTTTTGCGAACTCCCCCCCTTTATTTATCGGAAGGTGATGAGTCAAACTTTTCAATATATATATACATATGCACATAAAGTTATGAACAATACATAGGGCCCG
>NC_136492.1:138512018-138529518 GCF_053919585.1 Euprymna scolopes | reverse complement strand
TGATCTTGAGCACGTGGTACAATGGGGAAAGGAGTGGTTGGGTACTTTTAATGCATCTAAAACCAAGCTTCTCTCTTTACATCATCAACACTCTGATCCACATCTGACATCAATTGAAATGAATGGTTCTCGTCTTCAGGAGGCCTCAAGTTTTGACAAGCTTCTGGGCTTGACCATTACTCCTGATCTTAAATGGAACACGTACATCAAATCTGTTGCCAAGGCCGCTGGAAAATGGTGGGATCTTTCTATCGATCCGGTAGATATCTCACTGCTGATGCAATTCTCTATCTATATAAGAGCCATGTACGTCCAATGATTTTGTACTGTTGCCACATCTGGGCAGGAGCTGCTAGAAATGACTTGTCCTGCCTTGATAGAGTTCAAAATAGACTTTGTAGCCTCGTAGGAGATGTCCTTTTCTCGTCCCTGCAACCTCTATCTCACAGAAGAGATGTTGCGAGTTTGTCTCTCATGTGTCGTTATTTTCATAGAAAGTGTTCCACTGAGCTTCAGTCTATGGTCCCCCCTCGCCAAACTTTCACAAGAAACACTCGTCTAGCTGAAAACACTATCAATAATTCCCCCCACTCTTTATCTGTTCCTAAACTTAAACGTAGATTCCATGAACAAAGTTTCTTTCTTAGAACTGCACGCCTGTGGAATTGTCTTCCGTTTTCCTTCCTTTCTGACTGACTACAATATGGTTGTCTTCAAGTCTAATGTAAACAAGTTCTTGATGAGCCGTTCCATATAAGTTAACAAATTTACTGAATTGATTACTATATTGTCCAATTTCTACTGTACACTCTTTAACGCTTATCCTCGAGTGGCCTCTTGGCCTTGATAATGTAGTGATGCCTGTGTAAAAAAAAAAGAAAAAAAAAAGGCCCTTTACCAGGAGATGAAGAGGCAAAGAGATAAATAAAAAATCGGGGAACGGGAACGCCCACTTGGTCCGACGAGACGGACAAGTAATAAACATAGGAAAGTACCCGGGCAAGCCTAAAGAGAAAGTAAAAAACAAAACAAATACATGGTTTTAAAAGTGGGTGTGTTTCTTCAAATTTTTCTTCTAATCAAAGTTGCAAGCATGAGTTTGTTTCGCCTAGTTGTTCATTTGAGCCGTCTGTTAGTGATTTAACATGTATTTATTGTAATGTGGATACAGTGACAACAGAAAAAGCTGAAATACAAACAATGATAGAATTACACAATTACCAGTAATCCTAGGCCTAACTGAGCTGAAACCCAAAAGATCACGACATGATCTCCAGGAATGTGAAATAAATATAGAGGGATATGAACTGTTTCACACACTTGAGCAAGATGGACGAGGGATATGCTTGCTGATCTCAAAAGACTTGAAACCGACCAGCTGTGACAGAGTGGACACTAACGACTTCAAAGAGGCACTCTTCGTCGTCTGCAACATGGCAAATAACTCCTACCTCCTTGTAGGCCTTTTATACAGAAGCCCAAGCAGCAGTGAGGAAAACACATGGGAACTAAATACCATTATGAGCAAAGCGACAGAGGTAACAAAAACGGACCTACTTCTGATCGTCGACTTTAAATTTCCTAACATAGACTGGAAGCAAGAAATCAGCATAGTCGGTCCTGACCACTCAGCATCAAAATTCCTGAAAGCTACTCAAGACGCATTTCTTGTACAACATCAGAAAGAACCAACAAGATATAGAGAAGGGGGGAAAAATCCAATGTGTTAGACCTGGTCCTTACAAACCGTGAAAGCCTCATTGAAGAAATTACGATGGCACCTGGACTGGGGAAAAGTGACCACCACACTCTCATTATCAAAATAGACCACTATAAAGCAAAACAGCCTCATCAAAAACGTTTCAACTTCCCAAAAGTGGACTTTGAGAAACTCATGGGTGAACTGTAGGAAACAGACTGGGATAAAGATCTGGATCGCAAAAATGTAGACAGCATGTGGACTCTGATTAAGGACAAAATAAACCAGGCAGTCCAACGCTCAGTACTAAATCAATAGGCCGAGCCCATACAAAAAAACAACAAAAAAAAAACGGATGGACAAAGAAACGCTGGAAATAGTCAGAAAGAAACACAGATTCTTCAGGAAGTGGCATCAAACCAGAAAGAAAGAATACTTTAAGGCAAACAACAAAGCCACCAAAAATGCAGGAAAGCAAAATGAGGTCTAGAAGCTAAGGTAGCAGCATTTTGGTCCAACGTTAAAAGCAAGACGACAACGAAATTGGGAATAGGAAACCTAAAAATGGAAGATGGAAGCAAAACAACATCAGACAAAGAAAAAGCAGATATACTAAATGATTTCTTCCAGAGCGTTTTTACCTGAGGAGACGATGGTCCGCTACCCGACCCACCACCTACTGAGTATAACGCACCTTTAGAAACATTCGAAATCTCTGAGGAAAAAGTATGGAAACTACTCAAGAACTTACAGACCAACAAGGCTGCAGAACCAGACGGCATCAACCCTCTTGTTCTTTCAAAGGCTGCTGATACCTTGGCACACCCAGTATCACTGCTTTTCCGTAAATCTCTGCTAGAGGGACAAGTACCACAGGACTGGAGAAAGGCAACAGTCTCCCCCATCTTCAAGAAGCGAAGCCGACTACAAGCAAGTAACTACAGACCAATTAGTTTCACATGCATACTCTGTAAGGTGATGGAAAAACTCGTCAAGGAAGAAGTTATAAGGCATTTAAGGGAAAACCACCTTATTAGCACAGAGCAACATGGCTTTGTACAGGGAAAGTCCTGTACTACTCAGCTTCTGGATGTTATGGATACCTGGACAGAAACTCTTGATGCAGGAGGAAGTATCGACATTGTCTACATGGACTTTATGAAGGCCTTCGATTCTGTGCCTCACCGTCGCCTCCTGACAAAGATTGAGTCATATGGCATCCAGGGCAGAGTCCTCAACTGGATTCAGGCGTTCCTAAATGCTAGGCAACAGTGTGTAGTAGTAGTAAGCGGAGCAAAATCAAGACCAGCACCAGTAACGAGCGGGATACTAACGTTATTCGTCATCTACATAAACAACCTACCCAAACTCTGCCAAAGTGAAATAAATCTGTTTGCAGATGACACAAAGTTGTTCACACGTAGTGACATCCCAGGAGCCACAGACAGCCTACAGGCTGACCTAGATAACTTGCAGGACTGGTCACAGGACTGGTTGCTCCGTTTTCACCCACAGAAATGCAGTGTCCTGAAATTAGGGAGCAGGAGATCAGAGGCTAAATACACATTGAAAGACAACTCGCTTAGAGTGATAACACTGGAAGAGCATGATTATGAGAAAGACCTAGGCGTCTACATCAACAACAAACTGAGTTCCAAGGAACATGTAGCTAAATCCATCGCAAAAGCAAATAAAGTTGTCGGGATCATTTGCCGCACATTTGACTTCCTCTCGAATACAGTCTTTGTGCAACTCTACAAGAGCCTTGTGCGTCCTATCTTGGAGTATTGCCACTCTGTCTGGTAGCCGCACCATAAGACCTTATGCAGTGATCTGGAAGACGTACAGCGCCGAGCAACCAATCTGCTGGCATCACTGAAGGACAAGCCATATTCTGAAAGATTGAGAACCCTGAGACTGCCCACTCTTGAGCATCGGAGAAATCTTGGTGAAATGATCGATCTCTACAAGTACATCCATGGGATCTATGATACAAGAAAGCCGTCTTTTCAGATCGCCAAAAACAGCGCAACCAGGGGGAACAGCCTCAAAATTGTAAAAAAAAAACACTGTAGGCTAGATGTCCGCAAAGGGACCTTCTCACAGAAGGTTGTCAACACATAGAATGATCTCCCAGATGCAGTTGTACAAGCACAAACGGTAAACGCATTCAAAAGCAGACTTGACGCCCATTGGAGATTGCTGCTGAGTTTATATTGTCCATCCTCCTAAATGGAAGTGGAAATTCCTGGAGTTCTGTGCCACGCGTGCCCCAAAGTTGTCTAGGAAAATTTTCCCTTGGAACGATAAACAGGTCCAAAACCTGGACCTCAAACATCTATATGTCAAAGTCAAATTCAAAGATATTAACTCGAAAGAAATGTGTCTCTTGCTGTCTGAAAGCTTGAAAGGACGCGTTTTTAGCAAGATGTAGAAACCAAAAAGAGAAATGTTTGTAAACTCCAAGGGAAGCGTGAAAATAAATATATATGTAAAATATAACCGTTGTCTTTTTTTTTCCTTTGGAAGAAAGTATCTTCATTTACAGCATTTTATAGAACCTTCTAATCAAGTATCAACCGTCGAATAAAGGAAACAGTGGAGAAAAGTATGTTTCCCTTTGTCTGTGTCACGTAGAGAGGATGCATATATACGTTTGTTAAAGAACTGTATCTCATACGTTTATTGTCCTGTTTGATCAATTATAATTACATGTGTAACAAATGCACACACGCAGCCACACATAAATTTAAAGATTACCCGTTATGCAACATTTGCTGTTCACACTTTTATTGAACACCGTATATACACATAAAGATGACGATGGTATATTCGTACATAAATTGTAAGGACTATATACACACTAGACGATACTGCCGTAACATGCAGACATGCCACATATGCATTTAAAGAGACCATATATAGATACATGTATGCATACAATCGGCTATATAAAGTTGTTGATTGCCCATTATTTACTAAACCAATATAAATTTTCCAAAAATTGAGAGTGCCTAATTTCTGCGACTCAATACTTTTCAGTATTGCTTCTCTTGGCTGCAGTTACTTCACTCTTACAATTATTTCTAGCATCTATAAATTTTTGCCTATTTATACTTGGTCTATAGCAGATGAAATTAGTGGAATGCATGCTGATTTTGCGCAATAGTATCTGCACAAGTTGAAGCAAACAACTTGGTAGAGTGACGCTTCCGTCTGGGAACATGTGCTTCAATGTCTTCTTTGCACCATTCACTTGTTCCATTTGCACACTGTTCAGCAGAAAAAAACAATATTAGTCCATAAGGAATTTCAGATGTGAGCTCTGATGGTTTTTCAAGCAACCTCTTTTAATATCTTGTGATGTTGATATTATTCTAATTGGTGAAGTTAATACTTTAGTTAATTTATGCCTTTATATATAATATTATCCTATACAAACTCATTTTCTAACGGACAACATTTTTTCTCTAAACGCATCTAATGCCAAGTTATCTTGTTATTTATTGTTTGGGTTTTATTACTTTTATACGTATTTATACTACGAAGTTTGCTACTGTATAGAAAAAAGTCTAATTATAATTTTATTAAAAAATTATTTATACTAATATGAGGTCTTGAAGTTATCTTGAATTAATTTTAAAGAAACGCTGAGAGATGTCAGATGGCACAAATAACGGATTGAACCATACACTTTTATTTTTCCTAGATTTATTCTCCGAGTTTGTAATCTATTTTTACATTTGTCCGTTGGGGAGAGGGCTTGTTATAACCATTGCTTCAATTATCCATTCCATTTATATTATTTCTTATTATTGCTTTTTGATGCTTAACTTGTTTTAGTCATCGCAATGTTATGGTGTATTTGATTTATACCTGGCCATATTATTGTTGTTCTCATATATTTTTTTTCAATTTTCTTATCAGTTTGTTCACGCTGGGGATGAGGCATCCTACCGGATGCTAGATATTCACTTGCTATCTAATATATTCCAACCGAGGTGGCGGTCTATGCAATGTGGAAACAATTATTTTATTGTATCATAGATTTTTACGGTTATTATTATATTCCAAGATTCATTTTGTCATCAAATATTCGCCTATAGATAAAATTCTAAAGATTCACTTAGAAATGTAAAACACAATAGTTTATAATTGAACTAGTGTCATTTCAGAGTCTATGAACTTAATATAGGTTTTGTTCATGGAAGGTTTCAAAACTATTGCGGGTTATGTTAAAAAACTAAGCTAAGAAGGTAACCATTTTTTAATTAATATCTATTGTTAGGTTTAATTCACACTTTTCGAAAAGTTCATACATTTTTCTTAGCTTTTTTATATATTTTATTAGTAATTCTAATTGTAAATACTCCATCATCTCTATATAGACCTCCCTCAAGCGTCGTCAAGCAATGCGTATGAATCTCATTTACTAAGAACAGCCCAACTAAGTTCATTGCCTCCACAGTCTCTCGATCTCATTAAAATATTAAAATGGTTCAGCGTTTTTTTACGTCAGGTTCAATACTTATTATCAAAGCGTATAATGGATTGCATAGCTATCAATGTCAGATTTATCCCTTCTGCTTTAATATTTGAAGTTTTCTGGCCATAAGAAGTGCCTTTACAGTACAACATTTATAGGGTATTTTGTTTTTAGAGGTGGCGAACTTTAAATTAAAATACATCGCACACACACTAAAAAAAACATTTTTATTATACAAATATACGGTTTATTACAAACATTAATTTTGTCATTTATAATTTAAATTCTGTTTCGGGTATATGGTTCTGCGGCTTGCGTGCATATATGGCGTAATCTTGAGATCAAATTTTCACAAACTCTGTGCATTAAATTATCCTGTATTTTGACAATAACGCATCGAATCTTTCAAGTGATCTACTGTGTCTGGTTTATCAGCATAGACTTTACATATCCCTTAAGAAAATAATCTAATGGGGTTAAATCGTATGAATAAGATGGCCAATCGACAAGTCCATTTCTTGAAATTATTTGTTCATCAAATGTTTCTTTCAGTACATTGAACGTATCATGCACAATTTGCTCGGGTGTCAGTCCCTCCATGATAAATTGCGAACCCAAACTGAACTGGAAAGAAATAAACGATAGTTTTAAAATTTTCAATTAAAAGAAAATAGAGTTGTTAATTTTAATTCCGTCACCTTTTAAAAAATCACCCTGTATTCATGGTAAAAGAACGTCATAAAGATGTCTTTCATTTTATCGAAGGAAACATATCATGTTATTCTTTGGTAGGGGAAATAAATGCACATGAAATATATTTTTATATAAAAAAAAAAAATTCCATGTAAGGAACTAATAAGAAAGAAATATTATCATTGCAAAGACAGGAGAAGCTTATTGACTAGTCTTGAAAAGACCAAGGCTGTAGGCAGGAGGAAAACAGTCAGCAGGAAGAGAGTTCAACAAGTTTGAATTCTTGAAAAAAGATCTACTTAGCTGTATGAAGGAAGCTGTATTTCAACAAAGTATTTGTAGACAATGCGTGACGAGGCGAACATCATGCCAGCCGACACAGATATGGCACTGCGCGTGCGCAACTCGGTTCAAAGTGAGGCCCATACTCATCTGTATACGTGCAAGCCTCGAGGGGCATAAAAAGTCACATGCAGTGAATTTTCTTGCTTGGTGATATTTATTTCAGAGTCAGACAGATTCCCGCGTGTCGTTCGTTTCAGAAGAAGACGACCAAAACAAGAAACTCAAACAGTATATATAAAAAAAAAGAAAAAAGAAGAAACGAATTTATGAAACAACTAGACTAACGCTTCAAACGGGCTGGAATAAAGAAACCAAGGAATAGATAAAATAATTATAAGGAACACGTGTCATATAATATTATTTATGAAATAAAAAAAAAAACTAGCAGGGAGACTCGACGTTGCCCGGGATTGAATCATGATTAACGAACGTTCCATACTCTCATATTTTCATTGCCATCGAAATATGTGAAATCGGCCATTTTTCAATCAAATCGATTAATTGCCTGCTCTAGTTGGGGACCCATCGCGGTGCACTGTGAGGAAGCTTCATATGCTTCTTCGCAGTGACTTAGTTCACAATATATTGTAGTCTACATTGCACTGTAGAGAATCTACTGTTGATTTTATAAAATTCTTGTTTATATATAATTGCTTGCATGTTTAAAATGAAAAGTCTACTATCATGCTTCAGTTGTGCTCTAAATAGAAACATTCATTTCGAATGTGCCCCTGTCATATCAAAGAACCCACTGTTGATTTTATACACCTGGCATTACTGCTTGTGCGGTGATAATGGCTTGAATTTAAGTTTAAAATGAAAAACTCAAGTATTATTGTGAAAAAATCGTCTCTTTTAAGGGAATTTTATAAAATGACAAAAATATGACATAAAACGTTTCATGGACAAATTTTCTAATATAAATTCATTGTTTTTTTTTTTTTGCTTTTTCCTGATGAATACAAAATATTTTTTACAACAATATGACATAATAGATATTTTTGGAGCAAGAATTTTGCTTTTATTTTTGGACTTTCTTGAATGGCAAATATCTGGCTTGTCTCGTTTTAAACACCAGCAATAGTCCGACATCATTATCCTGCCCCATCGGCCTTGATAACATTTTTTTATTTTTTATTTTTATTCTTTTACATGGGGATCACCACTTATCAAGGCCCGGAAGCCACTCGGGGATAAAGGTTATTTTGTGTACAATAATCAATGGGATAATATCGTAGTAATAGTTGGTATTGGAGATTTGATAAAGTGACTTACTTAAGGGGGCGATTAATCAGGAATTTGTTTATGTTGAACTTGAAGACGTCCAAGTTGTAGTCAGGTGGGAAACAGGCAAACAGAAGAGAATTCCACAGGCGTTCACTTCTCAGAAAAAAAGCTATGTTCATGGAATCTACGTTTTGATTTAGGCACAGACATAGAGTGGGGGAAATTACTGACAGTGGTTTTAGCTAGACGGGTGTTTATCATGAAGGATTGGCGAGGGAGGACCAGAGATTGGAGCTCGGACGAGCACTTGCCATGGAAATAACGATAAAACAAAGACAGGCTCGCAACGTCTCTTCTGTGGGAGAGAGGTTGCAGGAAAGAGAAGAGAGCATCCCCCACTAAGCCACAAAGGCTATTTTGTACTTTGTCAAGGCAGGATAGCATGTTTTTTGAAGCTCCAGCCAAGATGTGGCAGCAATACTCCATCTTTGGACGTACTTGGCTTTTATAGAGATAGAGAATTGCATCAGTAGTGAGATATCTTCTGGAGCAGTAGAAGGATCCTACCATTTTCCCAGCAGCCCAGGCAACAGACTTAAAACATCTTCCATTTTAGATCAGGAGTAAAGGTCAAACACAGGAGCTTGTCAAAACATGAAGCTTCTCCAAGATGAGAGCCATCCATTTCAATTGATGCTAGATGAGGAACAGAGCGTTGATGATGTAAAGTTAGGAGCTTGGTTTTAGATGCATTAAAAGTAACCAGCCATCTCTTCCCCCACTGAACCACATGCTCAAGATCATAGGAGAAGGAATCAGAGAGAGCTTTGTCATTTACAGCCTTTGATGTGTTGCCGTAGATGGTCGTGTCATCAGCATAGATGTCAACGCATGAATTAAGTATGTGTTTTGGGAGATCATTGATGCATATCAGGAAGAGAGTTGGACTCAGGATAGACCCCTGGGGGACTTCAGCATTAATACTGTGGGCCCCTGATTGCTGCCCATCAACCACTACTCTTATGAACCTATCAAAGAGAAATGATTTAATTATTGAGAAAACATTTCCAGTTATACCATAGCTGGAAATCTTGTGAAGTAGGCCCTTATGCCGAACCTTATCGAAGGCCTTTGATATGTCAAGAATGTAAGAGGAAATACAGGGAGTTAATGCCCTTCGTCGCAGAGGGTAGAGTTAGCTGCAAAGTTCTTGGCGAATAGTTTGGCCTTGTCTTATGCTGATGAGATGACCTCAGGTCCATTGATGATGGTTGGGATGGAACGCATGCATCTGTTCAGGATCCTGTTTGCTATTTGCCAAAACTGGTGGGAACCAAGCCGCTGCTCAGCTACTTTGGATTTGATGGACTGATCATATAGCTCTCTTGCATTTTTTATTACTCTTTTACAGTGGTTGGTAGCAGTCATGAAGGCAGCTTTAGTCTCAGTACATCTATTACGTTGGTAACTATGGAAAAAATGATTTCTGTGCGCAATGGCAGCGGCACATTCTGGAGAGAACCATGACTGTCTGTTAGGTTTTTGTTGGAATTTTTTGGATGGTATGAATCAGTCTATGCTTACAATTAACCATTCGGTAAGGTCTGATACTATAGAATACACATCCTTTTTAAACATGGAATGCAGAGGTAGATCAGAAATGAATGTATGGAAGCTATCCCAGTCAGCCATAGAGTATTGATATACACTACGGTGGAGAGGTACATCTGAAGACTTATTGAATTTCATTTTTATCTTAACTGATACATCTGTATGATCAGAGGATCCCAGGGGAGATAGAACAGAACATGAACATAGCTAAGGGGAAGTTGTGAGAAAAAGGTCTAGAAGGCTTGCATACTGACCAGTAGTATCGGGCACATGGGTGGGTTCATGAACAATCTGAGTGAGGTCATAGGCAATTGCAAAATCATGACAGAACCTCCCCTCATCTTATTTCAGTGGGTCAGCCATTCCACATTATGGACATTGAAGTCACCGTAAATGTGAATGGTAGCCGAAGGATGAGCAGACAGGATGAGGTCAATTTTCTCAGATATACTCTTAAGGACAGTAACCCCGCTGTTGTGGGGGCGATAGAGAGCAAATATGAATGCGGTGGTGTAAGCAAGTGCAACCCAGAAACACATATAAGGTAAATTATGGTCTTATCTGGAGATATCTCTTCCACACGGGAAGCTATCTTTAATGTAGGCGCATATTCCATGTCCATGGCGATCTTGGGGGTCAGATTTAGATGTTAAGTTGGAGTATCCTTTTATTATGAACTCATCTAGGGAAGTGGTCGGCCCTATGCCAGTTTCACTTAGAAAGAGTGTCTGGTTTCGTCTCCTGTAATTGTGTTTTAACCTCTAGAAAGTTGGAACGTAGACCCCTGATGTTGGAGAAGGAGACATTCTTCCATTACTTTGATACATTGGTGAATTTTTTCCCCTTGCTTATCACTGAAATTGCCAAGATTGTCAGGAAATGGCTGTGGAGAAAATTCACTTTTATGTTCATATTTATTCCAAGAGCCTGGAAGTTATTTAAGAACTTTTCGACAATATCTTTGTAATTTTCAGGTTGATAATTTCCAAGAAATTTTTCAACTACTTCAACAAAATTTAACCAGCTAGCCAATTGAATTTCGTCCATAAATGTGAAAAATTGTGATCTTTTATAAATTTTCTTATTTGAGGATAATCGAAGATACCAACCTTTGGTTTCTCAGAACTTCATCCTGGAAATGCAGACGAAATGTACCGAAAATATTATCCAGTTTTATCAAGAGCTTTGACAAACTGTTTCATGAGTCCTAGTTTTATATGTAAAGGCGAGAATATGATTTTTTCAGTTGGAATAACGTTTCATTCACCAACATTAAGTTGGTCTCGAACAGGCGAATTTTTTATTTTTATTTTACAATGATTTCTTTTATTCTTTCTATCTCAATAGCACAGAAAGCAAGGAAACTTTGTATAACTACTTTGTTGTTGTAATAAAAAGTTTACCATTTTTAAATCAACACAAAAACTCATTGATGATTTTCATGCTTCAGTTTTTATAGCATCGTATGTTTCCTTTAGTGTCCAATAGGTGCAGGTGCATACATGTTAGAGTTATGCAAGACCACACATGTCATTTCTTTTAGAGCTGGCTATAAATAATCTCCATAATTTATATTCTTTTGCAACTTTAGGATAAGTCCAGGAATTTCTACACAAAAACCAAATCTGCCAGTTCTTAAAAAAAATTAATAAATTCATCATCCCGTGTTCGGTAAAAAATAATGTTTGTCCCACGTTCCAAAAAATGTCTGTCATTGAGTCGAGAAGCTAAGAGTTCGAATGATTCTTCAGAGAAGTTTAAATTTCTTATCCAATCGTTAAGATCTTTTTGATGGGGTCTGAGGATGGTAGTAGGTAATTTGGATCAGTTGTATTGTCTAGTTTTTCAAAGCTTGTATCTAAATTTTCATTGGGGAGATCAGGCAGTTCTTTAGAAATAGGTTTTGGAATTTCATCACAATGAGTCACTGGCCAAATTGCAGAGGGAAAATTTGGGTAAACTAGGGATTTTTGCTTTTTCTTATTAATTCCTGTTAAATTAATGGCACAAAAATAACAGTTGTTGAAGTGATTTTGTGGCTCTCTCAAAATAAGTTGTACACCGAACCTAAAGGATTTTCGAGAACCTTGAGTCCATACCTTCAAATGTTCAATACATGTTTTGCAAACTATATGTGAAACCCAAGGTTTGTCTTAACCACCGAGATGCACACCAAAATAAGCTTTTCGGATAAAATCTGCTAAACTATTTTTTTCATTATTTACTAGAAACTCTGCACAAATATAACAACATAAATCTAGATGGTCCTTGCAGGATCAAATCCTTGATGTCATTTTTGAATATTTATTTAGTTTTTATATCTGTAATGAGAAAAATTATAAGGTTCAAACTATCACTAAATAAGTATATACAGCTGTATTTAAGTAAACTTTCCAATAGTAATCAACAATATTCGCATAGAAGTTATAGGCTAGTAAAATGATCATCAACAGTTTTAAAGAGATAACATATTTACACAGGTGGGAAAATGTATTCAGTCTAAAATATAATACTTTTTAAATAAAACCTCTGACAGTGTTAATCAAGATATTAAACTCTAAATAACTTTTTTCAACCTGTCTTCCTGAAATTGAAAAGAACAATATTTTCAACATAAAAACACTATTGTTTTATGTCTCCAATATTTGATTTTTGTAGTTTCAAATCTACAAAATTTTTCTGCCTAAGTAAAGACATCCTCAACTAAAACAAAAGATCTTGATGTCATTTTGAATTTTTGAAATCATTGCTTTTTCAAACTGTATTGAATAAACTGTTCGTACATATAACACCAAATGCTTTCACTTTAACTTTTAGCCAAAAGTATGTTTTTTTAAAAATTTTATGCACATGATATATCTCAAAACCTAGAACTAATCAGGTAAAATAAATGTCATTTTTTTTAAGTCAGCGCATCAAAAACCATAAGTATTTACCCATAAACACAAAACACCAAAATCTTTGTTGACCAGTGTAATAATAAAAGAGAATTTGGGGCTGAATTCTCTGATCGCAAACCAAGAATTGGTATCAAGAATTATTTCTTTTTTTAGTTTCGTAAAAAAATGAAAAAAACAAAACTAGGCGTAAACTCGACAAAAAAAAAAAAAAAACACAAATACAAATGAATGTAAAAATCTATACAAAATATGTGCAAGAAAAAATAATTCCGAAATTTGTTTAACTTCTTATTCTAACAAGAGTTGAACCATTGTTAAAAAAAGGAATTACTCCTGCTCTCGCAATTTGATCGTTTTATGACATCAGCAACGAGCTTAACTTTTTTTACAGGAACTTTTCAATCACAGAATTTTATGCATGTAAGCCACCATTCTCAATGCACTTTTACCAGGAATTCAATGACCTATACTTGCTTCTGACACACGTCAATGACAGGAGTCTCACACCATCATTTACACACTTTTAACCATTACAGCATACTTTTATATTACTTTAACACATTTAATGGATGTTTACAAATATCTCCACAATGAGTATCTTACACTTACAGGGTGGAACGATAAAATTGTCGCCCTAAAGAAAACAACATTACAACATTATTTTAAAAATTTTATTGAAAAAATCAGTTCAGGTAACTTGATTATGTAGTAGAGTTGACATCTATTCAATGTAACTGCCTTCAGTTTTAATCACCGTCTCGGTACGGGTCCGGAACTGGGAGCATGCCTTTTCAACAAGCGCTGGCGAATACTCGGTGGATGGCAACAAACAGACTGGCTTTGGTGTTGTGGGATGTCATGTTTTCAACGTATTCCCAAACAAAGTAGTCCAGCGGATTCAGCTCGGGGGAAGAGGTGTGGGGGGGGGCAGTGAGAGAAGGGTACAAAGTCGTAGCACTCCTTCTGAAGCCAAACCTGGGCCTTTTTGGACTTGTGGGCCAGCGCCGACTCCTGCTGTCGCACCCGGGGTCTGCCAGCGGTCACCTGATTGCACTAGGGGATTACCACACTCTTCAGCACATCCAGATACACTTTGGTGTTGACTTTCAAGCTGACTTCGAAGATGTGAGGTGGCATGATGTGGCCCTCACTTGAAAGCACACCAAATAATATAACCGTGCCCGAAAACTCTTTTGTGCTGTACCCTCAAGCGTCGAACCTTCCGGATTTGCATTTTGAGGGTGCTAGCAATGATTCTGTTGTCATAACTTGGATCGGTGGAGAGCATGAGTTGTACAGTAACGCATTTCCGATCTCACCCGTTGAACATTGTGTCACTTTAAGACATGATACAAGGCTATTATCGCTCTTGTTATTTGTACACAACTGACCAACTATATATATATATATATATATATATATATATATATATATATATATATATATATATACGGTGCCTTCAGTAAGTTTCCAGACTTTTTTGTACAGACATTTTACATTTGTCATAGACTCTTGAAAATTCAGTATGTTATTGTAATACACCTTATGAGATGACTGACTAATTTTTATGATCTCAAGTTCAAATACACAGCAGAAATTAGAATAGACCCTACTAAAGCTTGATTATCACAGCTGGTGAATTTAAAAAATGCAAGCTGGATGTGAGGACACTTGAGAAGAATGATATGCAATAGAATTCTGTTTTAAACTTGGGAAAAAATGCCCCAGAAACGTATGGAATGCTTCAGATTGCTTTTGGATTATCTTGCATGAATCGAGCATCAGTTTTTGAGTGGCATAAAACATCCAAGGCAGGGAATCTGTTCGAGATGATGAGATGTGTGGACGGAGTAAGGAAGTCAGAAGACCAGAGACAGTTTGCACAGTTTGGTGTCAGTGTGGGAACTGTACACACAATTATTTAGGATAAACTTGAGATGCTCAGGGTTTGCGCAAAGTTTGTCCCAAGGGTGAAGTCCTCAACTCCATCCTTGTCACAGACTATTTGACCAAGATGGGTATGAAGACAGTTCTTCACCCTTCTTATGGTCCAGATCTTACTCTTTTTTTGTATTTTTTTATTACATTTTCACCCCAAACAGCAAGATGTCGGTTCACATTGCACTTGAACTTTTGCACGTCAGTACAGTTGGGGAAGCAGGGATCTGGAATGGAATTCCAAAGTCTAGCGGTTCTGGGGAAGAAACTACTGGAGTAGAAAGATTTTTTACATCTACGGCTCTCTACAGTGTGGGGGTGGGATTTAGCTGCCTGTCGGGTTTGTCGAGGGTGTTTATGTCGTGGGGGTACAAGTGCTTGCAGTTCGTCAGAGCATTTACCATTAAAATACTTGTAGAACAGGCAGAGGGATGCAACATTTCGTCGATGGGACAGAGGCTGAAGCTTAGATGCTAGTTCAGGGCCTATCAGATTGGCGACTCTCTTTTGAACCTTGTCTAGGAGCGAGATACTAGTAGCAGATGCACCAGCCCAAATATGACAGCAATACTCCATACATGGGCGAATGGTTGCCTTATAGAGGTACAGGATACTTTCCGGTGTAAGTAGTTTTCTAGCACAGAAGAGAGAGCCTACCTTCTTTGCAGCGGCCCTAGCAGTGCTTTTAATGTAATTGTTCCAACTCATGTTTCCTGTGAACGTTAGGCCAAGGAGTTTGAAAGATGTACTCTCAGATAAAGAGTCACTGGCCATTGCTATTGGTGGTAGAGAAGGTTTCTTGTAATTATTGAAGGAAACAAGTTTAGTCTTGGCGGCATTGAACGTGACCATCCATTTTTGTCCCCATTTCACTACAGATTGGAGGTCATCCTCTAGTGTTTCTGCCATTTCTTTAGATATGTGTTCATTTGTTTTCCTGTCGTGCCTGTTATAGAGTGTGGTGTCATCAGTATGTATACTCATCTCAGTGGTAATTTTGTCGGGGAGGCCATTTATGAAGATTAGGAACAATAGAGGTCCAAGGATAGACCCTTGAGGCACTCCCACATTTATATCATATTGTTTAGATGTACGACCATCGAGGACAACCTGGATTTTTCTCTTATCTAAGAAGGATTTAATTATGTTAAGTATTCTACCAGAGATACTGTAAGATCTAATTTTCCTGAGGAGACCCTCATGCCATACCCTGTCAAAAGCCTTAGATATATCTAGAGCTACCGCTCTGTCCTCCCCCACTTTGTCCAGTGAATGGCATATACGTTCAGAGATTACAGTTAGGATGTCTGCTGTGGAACGGGCTTGTCTAAATCCATATTTTTGGTCAGTCAGAAGTTTAGCATCTGTAAGGACTAGAGCATGGTTAATTATGGTCTCAAACAATTTGGCAAAAACTGGGAGGAGGCTAATGGGGTGATAATTTAATGGGTCAGTTCATTCGCCAGAATTCTTGAATACTGGTACCACAGAAGCAGTTTTTCAACAGCACGGAAAGCAAGCTTCATTAAGGCATTTGTTGGAGAGTTTGGAGAGAACTGGAGCTACTTTGGCTGAGCACTTTTTTGTATAGCACAGCTGGGATGAGATCGGGTCCACATGCTTTTGAAGTGTCAAGGTTTTTTATGATAGCATGGGTGATTGTATTGAGCTTTTTCATTTGGTTGGGATTAAGTGATAAATAGCAATATCTATATTTGTTTATGAGTTTGTTTTTGCCTTGATTAGTAAAGTTTTCTCTCTCTCTCTCTCTCTCTCTCTCTCTTTATATATATATATGTATGTGTGTGTGTGTATGTGTGTGTGTGTGTGTGTTTGGGGTGTACATTTTATTAATCCTTTAGTTAACAAAATACTTTAAGTTTATTTTGTCACTTTCCAAGCGTTTTAAAATGTTACCATTATTATTTAAATTTATTTAGTTGATATTTGATTTTTAGCTTTATTTAATAATACTTCTAATATGTGAAGTTCACAGGTATTAGAAGTTTGTGCCAGTATAGATGTTTTGTCTACTAAAAGCGTTTTAAATTCGAGTATATATATATATATATATATATATATATATATATATATATATATTACTCTGAATAAGATTTTTGGTAATTTTTATAAGTGAGCTTATTATAATTTATGCTGCTTTTCGCACACTTTACTGAAGAGGAGAGGTCTTATATAAACTCTCACAAAAGAATTTTTAAGAGAAGGAACTCTCAAATATTGGAGGAAGTTAATTTTGATTAACAAACAAAGGAAATCACACAAAAAACCGACTAAGTATCTCTGTTGTATTTAGAATTTGATTGAATGCAATAATTGCCTTTGTTTGGTGTGTCACTTCCTTTATCCAAACGTGTTTTTCCTTTACTGTACAAGTCAGAAATAACCTTCCAAATAATGTCTAACAATATGGAATGCTAGAGACATGCCACAGGATTTGAAAGAAGCATTAATAGCAATCTTATACACTGTATACGCTGCTTGAGATGATTGTGAAAATCTTCGCGAGGTTGCATTACTCGACCTGACAGATAAGATCACGTGTTAAGATTTTGTTAGATTACAAAAACACGTCGCAGGTAA